>NC_090175.1:7970708-7988208 GCF_024679245.1 Pseudorasbora parva | reverse complement strand
CCATATACATTTACATGTTACGATTAAAATATGCATGCCTTTGTACCTGCAAGTTCAGAGATCAGTAGCCCATCTGTTGTGTTGACGTGATAAAATGAGACGACGCGCAGCAAAGATACAGAGGAAAAAAACTCTCCTTTGAGTCTGAGCGCCAAAATATGAACAGAGACAGCGAGGATCAGGTGGAAATGCTGATCGAGCGATGTGTCAGGTCACATTCAAGAGCGGCAACATTACATTATTGCTTATATTTCATGATAAAATACACAATTTTAAAGTTGAAAGTTTTTTTAATAGTTTACTCAAATGAACAAACACGCTGAAAGCGACATTAATGAGAAGGGTCCAGCTCCGGCTTGGGCGTTCCCGTCATGAAACAAGAACACCTATTGGGCATTCCTGGTAGCGTCTCATCGTGTCATATGTGTTATTTTTCACCCCAAACCAGTTCAGCAGAAATGCCCTGCAACCGATTCTAAACATTTAATCTGGCCATGTCAATCACTATACCGATTGCCTACACCCAACCCTGATCTAAGCCTACCCATCACAAGACACATTCTGCGTTTTTACTGGGGTGACCCCGAAAAGTCGAAGATTCGATGCATCGATATGCGGAGCCTGATTCGACCACCGATCTCACGGTCGAATCTTCGCGGGTGTTATGAAACGAGGATCATACCATTTTGGCAATATGGGGGTGCTCAATATTTTAAAGACGTGTCGCGGCTCTGATTTGAGCATCGGTGTTCAACCCCTTTAAGGGCGCTGAGCTTCGCACCGCACCTTTAAAATTAGAACACGTTCAATGAGTGTAGCCTACACACACCGGTGACCAGCGGCAGCATTCAGCGCCTGTCCGCAGCCACCTTAGGAAGTTGTTTAAAATCCTGCCGCACCACAGAGCGCTTTCGTGCAGCTCATGTGTCAGTCAATTCAAAATTGAGCTTGCGTGTATATAATGTGCGCGTCAGGTGGCGGTGTGAGATCCTGAGGCGTGGGGCTGAGCTTCGCGTCCTTCACCCGCATTAGGCACGATCGGCTTCAGAACGAGCAGTAAACGCACTCAAAGTGTTCTTTTCCTCTCTAGGCAGGTATTTTTTTTTAGGTTTATTTATCAAAATGTTCTTTTATATATTTGTGTGATGTTCTGTATTTCGATCGCGGTGCAGATGATTCAACTATCGAGAGTCGACCATAGAGAGATTCGACAATTCTGATTTGAATGTCTAAATCCTTAGTCGAGGACAGCCCTAGTTTTTACATAAAAAAAAAACAAAAAAAAACATAATTTAGTATTTTTGTAAATCCATTTACATTGTGGACACACACACACACACACAATGGTTCATTTCAGCGTAGACATAGACGCGGATAGCTCAAAATGTGCACAGATAACACGGCACTTGGCTTTAGAACGTGGCGTGTAACTAACTAGCGAATGTTGAACATATTAATCCAGATGTTGACAGCTAGCAGTTCAGCAGAAGAGGCGAAGAAGAAGAAGGGGGCGTTCAGTCTGTGAAAACAGTAACCCCCACCAGCACGATAACGCCCATTTGGGGCCGCCGTTGAATGGCATTAAATATTGGCATTAACAGAGACAGTTGAGTAATCTTCCTGCAGTTATGGATGCTGTGCTACAGATAATGTGAAGTTCAGGCAGTTAAAGAAAACAGCAAAGATTTAAAGATATTGAGAATAAGAATCCATATCAGTATCAGTTAAACACAAGAACTGTTAACAATTTGTTGGCGTCCACACAGCGGACATGTGTATCGGAGGAAGTTTATCTATATGTGCATGAAAGACATTTTACATTGCCTGGATGTTCATTCATTGACTCATCTCTGTCGTGTCTTAAGCTTAAGAACAAAGTCAAATTTACCTCAGAAATGACACTCAATGCTCATGAACTCGTTAGTCAGATAACTAACTATAGATAGAGGCTTTTTACTAAATATACACACTTACATAATTCTTATACTTTCACCTAACCTGACATCTACATAAAGAAAGGAGCTAAACATGAGATTCAACACTGCCTATATAACTGAACATGAAGAGCTGCATTTCACCAAATGTATCCTCTCCGATGTTAATAATGAAGAAATAAAGAATAGGTGTGAGCAAAACAAACGGTTTATAGGACGTGTCAGGAGGAGGCCAAACTAAACTCAGTGGTCAACTCTTTTATCCAAAAGAGATTGATAAAAATACAATAAAATTAATAGTAAAAAGAGGGCAGATTTGACAACGCATGACAAAATTAAAACACACTTATTATTTTGTGGCACTTAACACTATTGGCTCTTTATTTTTCCCCTATAGGAGCCGATGCTCCTTAATCGATGTTTTAGTCTGGAGCCCTGATCAGTTCAGATAAAGATTTGAACCTTTTTTTATCAATATTTTGATTCATACTTACAGATAGTCTTCAGCAGTTTAATAATGGTGATGGAAGGTCATGGCATAAATAAAATAATCATTTTCCTGTTTTCTATATATTCCCTGTAGATCCTCCAAAGAGCGTCTCAGTGTCCGTCAGTCCGTCTGTAATAGTGGAGGGAGATTCAGTGACTCTGAGCTGCAGCAGTGACTCAAACCCTCCTGCTGTGAACTTCAGATGGTTTAAAGGAGAAATGATTTTAGGATCTGGAGGAGTCTACAGCATCTCCAACATCAGCTCTGATGACAGTGGAGAATACAAGTGCAGATCCAGAAATAAATATGGAGAGAAAGACTCTGATGCTGTGAAGATTAATGTCATGTGTGAGTGAATAACTGAGTCAGTAAATCGTCTGGTTATAGTGAGTTATCCAATAATGATATTTTTTGTCTCTTTCAGACGCACCAAGAGATGTTGTGGTGACCCTTAATTCCTCTGGTGTAATAGTGGAGGGAGATTCAGTGACTCTGAGCTGCAGCAGTGACTCAAACCCTCCTGCAGAAATCAGCTGGATTAAAGGAGAACTGAATGTAGGATCTGGAGGAGTCTACAGCATCTCCAACATCCGCTCTGATGGCAGTGGAGAATACAAGTGCAGATCCAGAAATAAATATGGAGAGAAAGACTCTCATGCTGTGAAGATTAACATAATGTGTGAGTTAATAACTGAGTCAGTAAATCGTCTGGTTATAGTGAGTTATCCAATAATATTTTTGTCTCTTTCAGACGCACCAAGAGATGTTGTGGTGACCCTTAATTCCTCTGGTGTAATAGTGGAGGGAGATTCAGTGACTCTGAGCTGCAGCAGTGACTCAAACCCTCCTGCTGTGAACTTCAGCTGGTTTAAAGGAGAAACACTTCTGGGATCTGGCGACACCTACAGGATCACTAATATTGAGTCTGAGGCCAGTGGAAAATATCATTGCTCTGCTAGAAACAAACACGGATCTCAGATCTCTGCTCCTGTGAACGTGAATGTCATGTGTGAGTCTGCCTTTACTTTTGAGCAGTTCTGGATGATAATTGCTTAATTATTTACTTCCTGAATTACATTTTTTGTATTTTCCTGTAGATCCTCCAAAGAGCGTCAGTCCGTCTGTAATAGTGGAGGGAGATTCAGTGACTCTGAGCTGCAGCAGTGACTCAAACCCTCCTGCTGTGAACTTCAGCTGGTTTAAGGAGGATCAAACCTCAGCTGTTGGATCTGGACAGAGTTTCAGCATCTCCAGCTTTAACTCCAGTTTCAGTGGACGCTTCTACTGTGAGGCTCAGAATAAATATGGCTCTCAGAGATCAGCGTCTGTTTCACTCTCTGTTAAAGGTATTTCCTATAAACACACTCCTTCAGTTCAGTCCGTCTCTCATGTGAAATGATCTTCATGATCATCTTGTTTCAGGAGTTCAGAGAGCAGTTCTGCACACAGTTTATGGGCTCGTGGCGGGATTGATCTTCATCATCGTCATCATTGTCATCATCATCGTGTTCATAAAGTGAGTGAAGTTTGTCTACACACTAAACAAAAATTCAATCTCACATATAAAATAAACTGACTCTCCTTTTTTTAAACACAAACATTTTGTAATAGTTTTCTCTCTGTTTTCAGGAGGAAGAAGAGGAGAGAAGGAGGAACTGAAGACGTGAATCAAAAGCAGGTGAGTCGGCAAACACACACCTCCATCTACAACTCAATACAGTGAGATTGTGTGTCGCAACTTTGAACACAATAGTGTGTGTGTTACAAGTCTGCAAAGAAACAGGCATCTTTCCAATGCAAAACATTTATTAGAAGAATGTCTTCTGAAAGAATTAAATATTTAGTGTCAATTATGAATTGAGCATCTCAGTTCACTTATTTCTCTAATAATTTCTGCCCAAACTTTTTCTTTAAACATGTCTTATACTCACTCAGTTTCACAATAAACATTCACTTGCTCAATAAACACAAAAGAAACCAAATGTAACTTAGTTTGTACTCTTAAATAATCATTTTGTATGTTAAAGACCCTGTAAAGTTAAAATTAAGTATGTGATCTGAGTTTGTCACACCACAGAAAAATATGCTATTAACGACCCAGCCAAGAGATCAAAATCTCGAAAAAATTAGCAGTATTCTTAGATTTCATATGACGTCACACAGTGGCGCGGCCGCCATTTGTAGGACTGAATTGTAACATGTGTCTATCCGCTGTGCTGTGGGCTGTGACAACAGCAAACAAAATAAAACATGGATTAAAGTTTTACAATATCCACAAAAACCCTGAGCGTCGTCAGAAATACTTTGGTCTTTTTCTGCTAACTTTTAACAATCATTTATAATAATAAAGTACTAAAATGAGACCGCAAAGACATCGTCGGCAGTATTCACGGCAAAGAATATTTCGGTCTATAGGCTATTGACAGGTAGCCTACACAGCAAAAACTCCAGTGTTAAATTAACTCTCCTCAGAGTTTATTTGGCTCCACACTCAAGAGTGTTAAAAGTAACTCTGAAGAAGTGTTAAATATAATGAGATAATTAAGAGATTAATTAAGTGATGATTGGCCATTAGTGATGAACACCTGATGACAACAAGCAGAATCACTGAAGGAAAGAGTCACCATTTTTAAGTCACCATTATGGAGAGTGTTTGCTTTAGTTGGGCTCTTGACTTTATAACATTAGTCTTTATCTGGTTGCTTTAAAGCATCCATACAAGTGCAGAGAAAATGTGACCAAGTGTTGATGGTTATGTTTTGACATAATCATCATGAGCTGAATCACTGATGTCATTTAGAGCCTAATCTCTGAGTTACGTTTACTTTATTGATTATAGCAGCTCTGGTGTTTACAATAATAATCAGAGGGATTTAAAAAAAAAAATTCTGTCCTTTAAAAAAAAAAAAAGGTTTGAATCTCGTCATTCAGCCACACAGAGACATCAATAATCAGCGTATGAATCTCAATAATGGAGGCCATCAAAAGGCTTTTGCAGTGCATTCTGGGTGCACCAATCAAAACTCACTAATGGCTCCCAGCATGCATTGCAGCATGAATAAATTATAAGATGAACTGATTTAGTGATTTCTTTCTATTCTCACCATTTTCTTTTTGCTGTTTTATGTGACTTTTTAGTAGCTTGTTTTGTGATGTTCAGAGTTGATCTGTGTATCTGATATGCTGTTTGTCACCATTGTTGAGATTCATACACTGATTCTTGATGTCTGTGAGTGTCTAACGCAACAAAGTAGTTTGAAATCTTTTTTGTGCAGAATCTCACCCTATTAACTTCACAGAGCTGTTATAATTAATAATGTAAAATCAACACATGCCCCATATAGCTAGAAATTTGTACAGAATGATATCAGTTGAACCAGTCACTAAGTGATGATTATGTTAATAAAAACATCACTAACTCCTGAACAGATTTTCTCTGTGCTTTCTTTGCAAAACGGTGTTCCAAACACACAGTAAAAGCAGCCAGAAAAAATAACTAATGTTAAAAAGCTTAGGGTAAAGAGCCCAACTATAGCAAACACTCATCTCCATAATGGTGACTTAAAATGGTGACTCTTTCCTTCAGTGATTCTGCTTGTTATCATCAGGTGTTCATCACTAATGGCCAATCATCACTTAATTAATCTCTTAATTATCTCATTATCTTTAACACTTCTTCAGAGTTATTTTTAACACTCCTGAGTGTGGAGCCAAATAAATTCTGAGGAGAGTTAATTTAACACTGGAGTTTTTGCTGTGTAGAAATCTAGACGCACCCTAGCGGCAGCAAATTTAATCTGCCCGCGAGTGTCGTCTAGGAACTCTCAATACCCTTCTGAGCTGTATTCCTCTCACTCTTACCGGGCCAATTACATTGTGTATAGAGTCGGTGGGCGGGGCCATAATGACGACGACCGAGTTGCGTTTGCGTGCTTCTAGTAAACACAGAAACTGGCTAACGGCGGCCTTTCGAATCAGCTTTGACTGCGATTCTGAAAGAATTGGAGTTAAGCTTTTCTCTGAGAATAGAACAAAGAACGGCACTGAAGTCATTCTTAAGAAGGGAAGATGTGTTCTGGGTTTAGCCGACCGGATACGGGAATGTTTAATCTATCAACAAGCTCTGTTTCACCTTCGTTGCTCTGGTTGGTTGTAGCGCTATCCTATCGCGTGCAGAGGGAGTTTGAAAGACAACCGTTTATCCCGCCCCTCGGATTGAGCTGGCAATGGTGAGTTTCCAGACCAAACATCTTGATGTGGGTCTGGCTTGTCAGGCTAATTAACAGGTGCAATATTTCAAAACCGACAACTATGTTTTATGTACATTACAATTAGTAATAATTTGCATTCATGTTAACCTAGAGACTTTCAAACATCAAAATGTACTTTATTATTCGTTTTATTATGTATCGTGTCAAAATTACATACATCTATTTTGCCTGGGAACATTCCCAACACGTGTGTTGCTGAAAAATAGGCAGGGTTTTCCATAGCAAATAAAAATAAAAAATACAAGTAGACTAGTAGGCTACATACATTTAAAACAATATCAAATACAAGTGAACTGATCAGCCATAAAGTGAGAACAGAATTAAGTTTCACTTTTGTATTGTTTTGTAGGTGAGTGACTATGCATATCTTGTTCCTAAATACAAAATGTCATAAACCATATAACGGTCAAGTGCCTGGTAGTCCAGTTCCTCTCCTGGCATCATGCAAAAACAATCCTTGTCATATAAAACAAGGATATGCAAGGTTGAATAGGTCCTCTACCACAACTGCTAGGCAAATTTCAGATCCCTCCATTTTTACAGCGCTGAAGACTCTTTTCACTGAAGACACGTGCATTTCCAGTCAGATGCTGTTTATTTGTTTATTTTCGAACATGAGAGAAATAAAAAATACAATAATGTTGAGACATTAAAAAGAAATAATTATGCTCCCAAAATCTGTACAATTGGATATGGTTGTGGCTGGTTCTTCCTGAACAAAATGAAAAGACAAAATTTAGAAAAGTCATACGTAAACCTGGATTTAATTTATATTCCTAAAAATATACTTGTAACTTACAGAATAATTATCTTACTATAGATTATTTGCATACGATACCTGTCCGATTGTGACATTTTTCCACTTTCTCCCTGAAAATCACTGGACATAAAACTAGAGCTGTACAGAAATCCATATCTGAAAGACACTGAGAAGGTATTAGGGATGTAATGGTTTAAATTACAAAAATTGTTTGTATCATGGTTTTAGAGTCACGATTTCAGTACAGTTCACTATGTGAGTGATTCTATTATTTCATGTACATTTGGTGTCCAAAGTCAATATTGTTTTTCTCTCTTTTTTAAAATGGTTATATTATTTTATAATTGTTAGTTACTGTCATGGATCACTAGATGTTACAGGCCATAACAATATATTTTCTGTTACGTGTCTTATAAAGCTGAAAATCGTGATTTTTGTTTTTCTAATTAGTCAGTCGCTTTTGTTAGCGTCAAACTCCGTTACCAAGGTAGAGTAAGCATGCTGACAGTCTGAGGTGTGAGAGAGGGAGAGAGTGCGTTTCTCTGTGAATGACTGTCATAACATAACTGACGTTGACCAATCAAGACAACGAGAAATCATGATTTTCAGCTATACACGAAGTAGGGACACAAGTCGGTTCTGGGGCATTTTGAGTTATTCACAGATTCTGAAAGTGTAGTCTCCAAGCTTTCCAACGCTGTGTAGCACATGGAAATCTGATAATATTTGGAGAAGTTGTGGCCATCTGAATGTAGGAATATAAATGAGAGAAAACAGCCTCTAAAGTTTTGCAGTTCTCACCTGTTCTCACCTGCTGGGAGTGACAATAGGGCTCATTTACATCTCATTTAGATAAGCCATACCCCCTGTAAAGCTGCATGGCTGCTAGTAACGACAGACGCAACGGGAAAAATCGGACCCCATACTACTAATAATAAAGATGCTAATATTACCATCTAAAAGCCCATTATAGTAATGTTTTTTTTTTTTGGCAAGTGATACGATGCTAACGATTACAATTCAAATTAAGAACAATAGGTAGGTATGGGAAGGTCTAAACATGAGACAACGTGTGTGTGTTCTTAGAATGAACACAAAACTTTGGTGTTTCTGAAAACACACTCCATAAGAAACAGAAAAGTATTCTTGCAAATCTTGTTGCCTCCAATGAAATAAGTAGTTCGGGCACACTTTCTGTTTGCCGGGGTCTTCTCAGTGGATGTACTGTGTGTCTGTTCAAAGGGGATAGAGACAGAGAAATGGGTACAGTCCTTAACCGTGGCTGTAGTGTAGGGTTAAGGCGCATGCCATTAAGTTTTGACGCATATCGATCAGTGGTTCGAATCCGCCTTTTGCCACACACTCTAACCGAGAAACACTTATTAATAAACACGTTAGATGCTTTATTTCCACTAACATTTTCTCAATTCTTTTTGAAAATAAATGCCTTTCCGATCTGATATGTGATGGGAAAAGGGAGTAGAGAGAGTGTGGCAAAAGGCGGATTTGATCCTCTGATCGAGTTGCGTCAAAACTTGATGACATGCGTCTTACCCCTACACTACAGCCACGGTTACAGATTTGAGCCATTTCTCTGCCTTTATCCCCGTCAAATGTTACTATCGATATAGCCTCTGATTTCTTACGGTCCAACTCGTCTGACGCCAGTCTGATACATTCTTCCTCTTCTTCATCTTCACTCAGTTATAGATTAGGGATATTATCCAGTCTTATTATGCCGCTTTCATCGTCGCTTAGATCAACCCCCCCCCCCCCCTTTGTAACAACATATTTAGTGCCTTTATGGGTCTTGAGAGAGGAAATTACATTGCGCCAGTTTGACCTTACCAGATGGAAGTACTGACGGATGGGAACACTAGATAAAATTCGTCTGGATATGAGGTAAAAAAACAAACAAATACTGTTCGGTTTCTCACAGAAAACGATCGGTTCATGTCTTAAGACATCAACGTGTCGTCACGAGCAGCAGGGTTTTTGTGCATTCTGCCTAATGCTGGCAGACGCAATGGTTGAAATTAAAGTGTTATACTGAAGAAACAAAGACACCTTATGGAAGCAAATAAGAGACATAATTATTTGAAATTGAACAGCCACTGAAACTTAGTTTTGAAATATTTTATTTTGAAAAACATTTATCTGAATTTATTTGCTCTGAATTTCTCCCATTGCAATTATTTTACTTTGGAAACCATTCAAATTTACATCTCAACCTGAATTTCAATGGATAATTTTCAATGCTCACGAATTCAGATACAAAATAAAATAAAAATCAACTAACAGAAATTCAGATAAAATAGATTCAGGTTGATCAAATTTGATTGCTTAAATTCAGATCGAAAAATTCAAGTTAATTATTCACATGCTCTGGTTGGTTGTAGCGCTATCCTATCGCGTGCAGAGGGAGTTTGAAAGACAACCGTTTATCCGCCCCTCGGATTGAGCTGTCAATGGTGAGTTTCCAGACCAAACATCTTGATGTGGGTCTGGCTTGTCAGGCTAGTAGCCTAGTTGAATGGAGGAATTATGGTATTCTTTTGTAGCCTGATGAGTAACTTTAACCGTTGTTCATGTGAACTCAAAGACAGCCGGATGCTTGGTTTATAGGCTATTTGAGGGTGGCTTTTTGACTTATCAATTCGTGTTTTTTTTCCCTTTTTCTTCTTCATTAAAATCAAAGATGTTCATCGATGATTGTATATTAAGAGTCTCCGGAATGGCATTAAGCGATAGATTGTCGTGCTCGTCTGTGTGTGACGACTGTGTGCACGAGCCAAAACAGAACGCACGCAAACCCCGCCTACTTTCATTTGATTGGCCATCTCAATAATTTTTACATTGACAAGCGCCGTTAGATCTGAGACAAACCAGACTAAAATGTAACTTTTAAACCTTTTTGGCATCCTAACATACAGATCTCTGTGTACTGAAGTAAAGCAGAGCAGTGCAAGAATATAAAAAATATAGATCAATGACTATGGTGGTTACCCCCACACCCCCATCCCCATACAAAAGTGCGCTCCCCCAAAGGCCATGGTATAATTCGAACACTGAGTTATATTTACAACACACACACACACACACACACACACACACACACACACACACACACACAAATCTAACTTTTTTTCGGACAAGCACATTTTTTTACTCGGACAAGTGAATGACCGATTTGAGCATAAGCATACTTAATGTGAAGCCCTGCATTATATTTTAGATTTGAATGCACAATTGTTCTTTAAATAAGAATTCAACACTTTGCATACATCTGTTATTTTGTCTTATTGTGTCAGTAAAGTCTGGTGCCTTTAGTCTCTTCAAGGAAGGTGAAAGGTATACAATTTATTATTAATTCAACAATAGTATCGGATCGATATCGGGTATCGACAGATACACAAAGCCCAGGCATCGGTATCGGTATGGGGACTGAAAAAGTCAGATCTCTAGTTTTCATGTCTAATATTACATGGTGCCACATATGTGCAATATCAGTCTATAAATGTCTCTCTATAGACGGCTGACGCGAGTGATGATACGTACACAGCTCTGGATCCAGCGTCCAGAAAATCTGCTGACATTTACAGCACAATCCCAGTCAGTAAACGTCTCAGACACTTTCTCAGTCAGATTCAGCAGATCCACACATAAACTGGCTGTTTGTTGATCCGTCTCTCACAGGGTGTTCAGTCCAGAGCTCCTGATGGCATCTACACGGCTCTTGAGCTTCAGTCCAGATCTTCTGAATATGAGACTCTAGCAGTGACTTCAGCAGATCCACATTAAACTCTCCTCACTGAATCCCTGCTGACTGATGCTCCTCAGAAACCCATCATCCACCATCACCAGCTCAACATCATCTCATTATCAATGACAGTCTGCTTTCTTAAACCGCGTATATTGCAATTCAGCTTATAAGAGGATTTTTAGAATTGTTTTTTTTGTATTAGTCTTGCATTTCTATATTTTAGCCACAATTTCATATTTTTCATGTATGTGCTGCATATGCAAATGTATTTTAGGAGAACACTTGTGTAGTTTGAATGTTTAAAATAAGATCGCAGCAACATTTACTCAATACTTCAGAACATAATCATTTTTGTAGTGTTTAAAATACCAACATCTCCAATAAACATTTCTCTCGTAGCTGCGTGTATTTTCTCATTATAACTGACATTATTGGTGATATTTTGTGTGTGTGTCCAGACTGCCATCTAGAGGATATCATTCACACTAATAAACGCCTGTAGGTTTTATAAAGTATAAGTAATAAAAGGTCAGAAGTAAAGAAGTGATGAACTAGAATACTGAGATCGGACCAAATGAAAATACGCAAGCGAACCAGAATAGTGAATAATTCATATTAATAGTTATTAATTTAATACAGTCTCATTGTATTATTATTCATAGTGGTAAAAATTACCAATCAAACAGGATTAAAGACTGCAGGAGTCTGAACACCAATCAGATTAACGCCTGTCGCCGTTGCTCCGCCCACAGCGCGGGAAAATCCTCAGGAATAGAAACGGAAAGAAACGGACAGAGACAAAACACCGGTTTGAAAAACAGAAGTGAGAAAATCTTCCTTGTGTTCGGTCTTCATCACACTCCAGCACAGTAGGTGTTTGCATGAGAATACCTGGACTAATCTGTCATATTATTTCCATTGTTTGTGAGTATTGAGTTCCAGTGTCTGATCGTGTTAGTTGTGTTTTATGCAAATAAGGGTAAAACTGAGTATCAAGTCACTAGGATTCATTTTCACATGCAGTATTTTTTAACTTACAGAACAAAACGACCACATTTACAACTAACATTTTGACATCATTTACTCGCCTCCAAAGGTGATGTTTCTGAAGTGGGACATGAACCTATTTTATATGAGTATGGAACCGTTAAATGTGTTTTTGCTTATTGTGTAAGATTTTCTGTCTTAAACCTCATTGTTACTCATATCATCCAATGAATTATTTAATAAACAGATCAAATTAACAGATTTTACAGTTGCTCAGTTGGTTTTGAGTCCTAAATTTTCTAAAACTTAACATGGACAAAACTGAGATTATTTTCACTGGACCTTCGTCACTCACTAATAAAATTCCCACCAACTTCACCTGTGAGACTGCTGGCTCTCTTATCAAACCATCTACTACTGTTAAAAATCTTGGTGTAATTTTTGATTTCTCTCTATCTTTCCACTCTCACATTAATTCCGTCACTAAATTGGCATTCTTCCATCTGCGTCGCATCGCTCAGCTCTGTCCCTTTATCAGTATCTCTGATGCTGAAACTGTCATCCATGCGTTTGTCACATCACGTCTTGATTACTGCAATGCACTTTTCATTGGCCTACCAGCTAGCTCCATTTCCAAATTACAATATATTCAGAACTCTGCTGCCAGACTACTCACCCACACCAAACGTTCTGCTCATATTTCCCCAATTCTGCATGATCTTCACTGGCTTCCTGTGTCTTACCGTATTAAATTCAAAATTCTTCTTCTCACTTTTAAGTCTCTGCACGGCCTCCCCCCTACCTCTGTCACTTGCTTCTCCCCTTCAGCCCACTCGCTCTTTACGATCTGCTGACTCCAACCTTCTCGTTGTCCTTCGGCATCGCCTGGCTTCAATGGGGGGCAGATCATTCAGTGTTATTGCACCCAAATTATGGAACTCTCTACCCCGATCACTCCTTTTTGTCAAGACTATCTCTGAATTAAAATCAATGTTAAAAACACACATCTTTTCAGGAAATTTGTTCACAGAAAAGTTTTGAGTAAAGATGTAATTCCTCCATTTTGAGAGGCTGCTCACTGCAGAGCCATGGGTGGAGCGAGACGTCCAGCTCCCCTCTCTGGATGGGATTTGAATTGGTGGAGCTAGATGGTCCAACCACACCCTAACCGACCCATAACTCCACCCCCTCCACCCATAGACCCACAGAGGTGCAGCTGGAGGTCATTTGGCTCTGACGTGAGCACCACTGGGACATTTTTGGGAGTTAATTAATAGATCTGTTAAGCCGGGCATACACTGTGCGATTTTCGTCCGATTTCTAGCCGAATTCTGACTCGTGCGACTCTTTTTTGGGTCGGGCCGATTTTCAGGTTTATCGTGCGTCGTTTGTCGCGAGGTGTTCGTGATGTGTACAGGGGGAAACGAGAGGCGACAAACCTCTCCCGATCTGGATTCGGATGGTCGGATGAATTTCTGGCGTGTCAGAAATTCTGCTCGCCCCTCGTGAGGTTATCGCACAGTTGAAGCAAAGCCACGAACGGATTGCCCTATTTCCCCTCACTGCGCCTGCGCGAAAGCAGAAGTTCAACCATTTAATTTTTTAAAGCATTAAGGAAACAAAAACGAAAAGGGGGAGATCTTTAATTATGTAGGCAGCTATCAAATAGCAGAAATTAAGTAAACTGTTGTGCCTCCAGTTTGTGTTGTATATATCCAGTGCATATTATTCATTTAGCTAGTTGATCATTAATTTAGCTAGGCTAATTGTTTTACTTTCACATTTTATTTTTATTTTTTAATATTAATTAATATTTAACCTTCTCCATCTTGACACAATGTCATGTTGCAATGTGTTCTTTTTCTTCATGAACTCGAGTCAGTGGATATCACGCAATGCGCAGTTTAAACGCAGTCAATTATTCACTAAAGAAAGTGAAAGTAAAATCTGACAAGCTTTCGGAGCATATTCTCAGACAACGAGAGATAAATGTAATTCAACATACTGATAACGCATAGCCTATTGCCTTATTTTCTTTCTTATTTATTTTCTTAATATTTCTATTTTGGTCCATATTGTGAGAAAAAAAAAATAGAAGAGAAGTAGGCCCATTTTGTATTAAACAAGTTGTTTTTAGATAAATCTGCCTTTTCATTGAGACGGACATTAGTGTTCTGACATTATAATCATATAATTAGACCTATAATTCCTTGTTTAATCGGGCTAAATGTTTTTAAATAGTGAGGAGTAATCTATTATTTTAGTATGCAGTGTGTCGATTATGCATTATTGTTGGGGGGAGGGGGCAAATTAATGTAATATCGATTTAATAATAAAAGTAGGCCTACTCTAATAATAATAATAATTTTATACATAAATTCTAAACACTCTTGATATCAATAGCTGATGCATTTGATAGGCTACCTCTCTTTAATACACCATAATCTATCGTTGCCACGGGGGTTTTATTGCGCATTTTTCACCCGTACAGTGTGAGCAGTCAAGACGCGCTCGACGGTCGGACCGCACAGTGAGAGCACATCAATCGTGAGCTCTGGCTTTACATCGCATGCGATCTACTCGTACAGTGTGAGTAGGTAACCTTGCTGAAATCCCATAGAAATCGCACAGTGTATGCCCAGCTTTAGTGATGTAGTGTTTTGAAGACCTTTAAAACTATTCTTACTGTAGCTATTGTCGGTCTGGTTTCTGAGAGCTTGTGTTGTCTGTTAGAAACTGGCACTGACCCACTTAAACACAATGTAGTTGCTTGTGGTTATGATTGTGGTACGTTTGTCACGTTGTGACACGTTATGGCACGTGTGTGTCGTCCATCGCTTCATGTGCTAAACACAGAGTTTGTTTGAGAAAGAGGAAGTGACACTAAGAGCTGTAAAGATGCTGCTCAGACGCTCCTGAGCCATAATAAGCATCTTTACTCTGTTCTTTCTCAAAGCAAACATCTTTCACATATTCTCTCACACAGATTTAACAACACTGAGCTCCACAGAGATAAAGCTCGTCATGTGTTTGACATCTGCAGACATTAACTTTCTTCTCCAGTTGATCTTGTGTAGTTGAGATGGCGGTCACTCTTAACCAGGAAGAGCAAGGCCGACATTTTTAGCTGCACTTTATCAAGTGTGAAAACGAGGCGTTTGCTGCTTAAACTGCGGATGTGTTTCTCACTTGGCCGTCGACACTGACACATCGACACTGCAGAGCGGTAAGACCGTTTTAACCATTATTTATAATAATTCAGTTAATCTACGAGTGATATTTGTGAAACAGTTTCAGGTGAATGTTGGTTTGATGAAGAGATTCTGACTCCAGAAGCTCAATATCTGCTGTAGATTCATGAGTAAATATTGTGTGAAGCTCTTTAGACACACGAGGCCTGACCTGAGAAACATCATCAGTTCACGTCAAGCCTTCGCTGAGCCGTGAATTATTCTCAGATCATCATCATGTGCTTCATCTGTCAGACAGAGTTTGTTTGTTGTGTGTCGATGATGCTCATAATGTCATAATTGTCAGGTTTATGATTGCAGAAGTCACTATGGTGTCGTGTCTCATGAAGTCTCTTCCTCTGATCGTAGTGATCATGACTGCGGGTGAGTCTTCAGCTTCTCTCTATACAGATATTTCAACTAAAGATGATCGAGCGACTCATAAACTGACATGATGAGTGTTTTGCTGTCAGATAACAAAAATTATCAAAAGTGAAAATATATTTTCTGTATATTGCTCTAAAACACATGTACGCCTCTTCATTCCTCATGTCTGTGTTTCAGGGGCTGATGGTCAGCATTGGGGAGTGAATTACAGCCCTTCATATGTTTGTGCATTAAAGGGATCATCAGTGACGATATCCTGCACTGTAACATATCCTCAGAGTTATCAGCTCAAAGAAGTTTTCTGGACTAAACCTCCTGTAGGAGAATTACCTAATCTGTGTTCAGGGCCAGAGAAGAGAGAAAGAGTTCAGTGTTTGAGTAAAGATGAAGATAAAGACACGTCCAGTGTGTTCACTTTGACGGCTGTAACAGAAGCTGATAAACACGTCTACTACTGCAGATTTACTACAGACAGAGCAAGTGGAAGATGGACGGGGATTCCTGGAGTTCAGCTTGACGTCACAGGTAAAACTAGTCTCACATACACACACACACACACACACACACACACACACACACACACACAGTAGTAAGCTGAAGGTTGATGATGGTGATGATGTTGATGATGGTGATGATGTTGGTGATGATGTTGGTGATGATGATGATGGTGATGATGATGGTGATGATGATGGTGATGATGATGGTGATGGTGATGGTGATGATGATGGTGATGATGATGGTGATGATGATGGTGATGGTGATGGTGATGATGATGATGGTGATGATGTTGGTGATGATGATGGTGATGATGATGATGGTGATGATGATGGTGATGATGATGGTGATGATGATGGTGATGATGATGATGATGATGATGATGGTGATGGTGATGATGATGATGGTGATGATGATGATGATGATGGTGATGATGATGATGGTGATGATGATGATGATAGTGATGATGGTGGTGATGATGATGATGATGATGATGATGATGGTGATGATGGTGATGATAGTGATGATGATGATGATGGTGATGGTGATGGTGATGATGATGGTGATGATGATGATGATGATGGTGATGATGATGATGATGATGATGATGATGGTGATGATGGTGATGATGATGATGATGATGATGGTGATGATGGTGATGATGATGATGATGATGGTGATGATGATGGTGATGGTGATGATGGTGATGGTGATGGTGATGATGGTGATGGTGATGATGATGGTGATGATGATGGTGATGGTGATGATGATGATGGTGATGGTGATGATGATGGTGATGATGATGATGGTGATGGTGATGATGATGATGTTGATTGAAAGAACTGTATGGTAATGGGAATGGTTCAGGTAAAGTGAGAGTGTGGTGAGCAAACAGTGTCTCGGTCAGAAGACGTCAGGTAATATGGAGTGATGAATTAAGCAGGGAGAAGGCAAGGGTTGTAACAACACCAGTCACATTTATTTCAGGTTGACTTTGGTTCAATGCATTTTCTGTGTGCTGCAGAAGTGAATAAAGAAATAATACAATTAGTGACAGCGGTCAATCAACACAAATTACACAATTATGCAAATGAACATAGGAAATGTGAGTTTACAAATCACAACTAAACAGACTTGAAACAATGCAAACAGACTTCCCACAAGGCTCATGGCACATGTCTGG
>NC_090175.1:7953208-7965708 GCF_024679245.1 Pseudorasbora parva | reverse complement strand
CTAATGACATATTACAATTATGACTGTGTGGCGGGGTGTGTGTTATGAAGGTGAGGCGGAACACCAATTACACACGTACTCAGCAAATTCAAACAGAGCTCACTTTCCGACTACGCCACCTCGGGAATTACACCCAAGGAATTTAGTGCGCCCCCTAAAGGCACGCACAGGTTCGCATCGCCATATAAGCCAGAGACATAAGTAATAGTACAAAAGTATTTTATTAACAGTATAAAAAAAGGGAGTATTACCAGACAGTCACACTCATCTCATTAAAGATTCAATTATTTATGGCAAAGGACCTGGGCTTACCGTCAGGGGCAGTCTCAGGTCAAATAATCACCCTTAAATCACGTCACTCACTCAGCTCACAGTGCACACACACACACACACTAATGTCAGTGAAGAGCACGGCACACAGTGAAGGAAGCCACCACCCAAAGAAGGCCACTCGTCTGCCCCCGGTGCCCAGATCCTGCCAACAAGATGGAGAAAGAGGTTAAAAATTGTGACAGCAGTACAAATGAGCAAAAAGAAATTTGTTAATACTATAGATATAAACTCAAATGCAGTTCCATGGAACGACCCAACTACTTGGTTCTACCCCGGTCTGCACAAATCAAAAAGCACAAATAAGGAAAAGAGAACCCAAAAAAAGACACTCAGATTAACCAATCACTATACAAAAATCAAAACAAATTGGCCGTAGCTCAGAAGTCATTGAATGACAAAGTATAGTCAACAAATCACAATAAGTAAATTGAAATCAAAACACAAATTCAAAAGTACAAGAAAACTGATTGGAAATCGATTAAAGAAATAAACAAAAGAACACTTAAAGATAGTACTGATACACGTCTGCAACCAGAGCTTAAAAAGTACAACAAATCTCAATTGAAAAGACACAATAACATAGATGGCTCATTAGAAACCCTTCAGGTCTGCACTAAACATGGAACTATCCCGTGCAGGAAACAGAACAGCAACTTTAATGGGCACAGAACATCGGAGCACAGCACTTGATTACAACGCAGCCATTTCCCTCATCACGCGCCTAAAAACAAACAGAAGATGTTACTCTGCCATTCATTCTCCCTAGACTTCAGGCTCGAGCAAATATACTCACGATAGAACATAAAGCGTTGAAGTTAGTATCCTGAATTCCAGCAACACATGGAGGCAGATATCCTGATAACACGCGGCGGTGGAGAAAACAGATGGACTTTAAACGATATAAAACATACAGATTAGTGCCCGCTCAGCTGACGCAACCCATAGACCCGCACAATTGTTGAACATAAAAGCTCTCCTTACCGTCTCAGATGTCCACATTTGATTACTCAGCCGGCAACATACTAGTTACCACAGTAAGTGGTCCAGAAACTTCAGCGGTCTCTAGAAGCGGCAGTCGCATGTCAACAGTCCAAGCCAACACGAGCAGCAGTGGCGCGTCAATGACGTCACGGCCCTTGAAAGTGACACACACCTACAACTGGCACCCCGTGCTCTTATACACCCATAGTCACAGCCCATTGGGCAAACTTCAGATTATAAAGAAATGGGAGGGGATAATAGCCCATCCTGCCACAACTGGATAAGGGTTATATAGACCATGAAAAGAGGAAACAAACATATATTAGGAGTATAGTATCTTACTTGTCGGACACATTGTGTGAGCTGATGCTTGAAACAGACACTGAGGAGATTTAGACGCTGTGGAAATGAACGGGTCTTTATCATCGCTGAAGTGAGCCACAATATGATCGTAAATGAACAAACAAGTGAACATGAGACACGAGCATAGTCAAGCCAAAGCAGCATATATTAGTTCTCGGCTAATGTCCGTGTGTCGTGTGTTTTGGATAATGACATTCCAAAAAAAAAAGAATAAAAGTATATGTTTACGTGTAATATGAGTGTAACGGTAGTAAACTTTAAGTTCACTACTGCTTCACAACACTTTCTCAGTGAACTTAAGTATACTAGTAGTTTACCGTTTTAATGCTTGTAGCACATTTATTTAGTTTATAAAGTACAATTTGAATTTTTTAGTTTACCTATACGTTTTCTTTAATAGCTTTTCTTTAATAGCTACTCAATGAAAAGAATTAACACAAATACAAGCCAATTATTATTAGAATACATAACCCCTTGCCTGTCACACCCAATTTTGGCAAATGAAGCATTTTGAAATACCCCAAATAAAAGGGCTAGTGCTCGCAAGTCTTTATGAGTAGACACATAAGTAACATATATCTAGAAAGCCAAGGCTTAAGAGTTTACAATTCAGAATAACTCTGACTGTTTTACATATGAAGATATATAGGCTCAAACATTCAAACAAAAATAAAAAATATTTTAATATATTTTAAAATGCATACAAATATCATGTGACTTCTAGTATAACAACTTATAACCACAACTAATGTGAAGCCACATGTGTGGCCATGCTTCTTTTTAAATCTGAGGATGAAATCTCTAAAATCATGCATTTAATGAAACCTATTGTAAGACTGTCGTTTGAGTGTTTAGCAAAGGCTAAGAGAAGATGCTAATCATTGTTATTGGCCTCTAAAACACATATTTGCAGTCTACTAACTAGTCTTTTAGCTGCTCAATTCACAGTCTATTGTTTTAACTCAATGAGCGTTTCACAGGTCTGTCATGAATGACTTAATCCGCATTATTCTTTTATAGTAATTATTTTATTCATATCGAAGCATAATAACCTATTCAGGCATTCTGGATTGGCCATCAATCCCACAATCATTCCAGTTTACATTAAAACCTATCTCAGGGTTTTTCCTGGGTCAGAAATGGTCTTCGGTGGTGGCTGTCTAGCTGACCAGACATGGTCATCCACACACACGTATACACACACACACACACACACACACACACACACATATGTTGGTCTATGTGGTTTACAGGGACTCTCCATAGGCGTAATGGTTTTTATACTGTACAAACCGTATTTTCTATCCCCTTACACTGCCCCTGCCCCTAAACCTACCCATCACACACACACACACACACACTGCCCCTGCCCCTAAACCTACCCATCACACACACACACACACACACTGCCCCTGCCCCTAAACCTACCCATCACAGGAAACATTCTGCATTTTTACTTTCTCAAAAAAACATCATTTAGTATGTTTTTAAGGCCATTTGAATTATGAGGACATTTGATATGTCCTCATAAACCACATAAACAGGCTCACACACACACACACACACACACACACACACACACACACACACACACACACACACACACACACACACACACACACACACACACACACACACACACACACACACACACACATATACAAACAAACAGTAAAAGTACCTACCCGTGTGATATGTGAGCCCAATACAGACAATACATGTAAAATAAATGCAAATAATCTTTTTTTCTTCTCATTCTGTATGATGTCTTGATGTGTTTCTTTTGTTCTCCGTTTTTACCCAGTTTGTATGGTTTACTGATTAATTATTTTGGCAACAATCATTAAAAAATAGCATTAAAAATGTAATAACAAATAGTCTCATTCTCTGCCATATATACAATTTAATAACATTATCAGCCAGCTATCAACAACAACGTTGCTCTGGTTTCACCTTATTCCAGTTTAAACTAATTTTAATTTTTTTTGGTAATTTACTACACATATTTATTTACATATATCAATATAAATACCCAAAATAAATAGGCGTACAGGAAAATACTGTGGATTATTAAGACTAATTCTCATTTTGAAGACCGAGTGCGTGCAGCTCTCTGCTCGTTATCTGTCACTCAGTTAATGTGTGCCCTGTCACGCGCATTAGTCATCCACATCAATATATACAGCACAATAACTCATCAAATAAGGCTTTGGCGGGACAAAAATTTGTTTTGGCAGCCGCCAAAAAAATTAAAATGTAGGAAAAACCCTGTATCTGAAATCTTTTGGCAAACAGACAACGAAAAAAAAGCATACTGTTGGTACCTTATGTGAAATAAAATATAACCTTAGCTCCTGGCGTGACAGGTGCATTGGAGCTATAGTTAGCATAAAGCTACACAACAAAATAAAAGATTATGTTATAATGTTAGAATGATGTTAAAATGTTTTATTTAGCATTTTATATAGATCTAATCGCTACACCTGGTTAGCAAGGCAAGGCAAGGCAAGGCAAGGCAAGGCAAGTTTATTTATATAGCACATTTCATACACAATGGCAATTCAAAGTGCTTTACATAGAAAGGAATTAAAATAGGGCTAAAAATGCATAAGAAATAGAATACAATGTAAAGAGAATTAAAAGTAATAAAATGATGATAACCAAAGAAAAGAACAGGTAAACTAAAACAGTTATAAAAAAAAATATTTAAAAAATGATGCATAGATAAGGTGCAATCAGTCGGACGTACAGTGGCGCAGGGCTCATTCAGTAAATGCTCAGCTAAACAGATGTGTTTTGAGTCTGGATTTGAATGTGGCTACTGTTGGAGCACATCTGATCTGTTCAGGAAGCCGGTTCCAACTACGGCTGGCATAATAGCTAAAAGCAGACTCTCCTTGCTTTGAGTGAACTCTTGGTATTTCTAACTGACTTGATCCTGCTGATCTGAGTGATCTGTTGGGTTTGTATTTAATCAGCATATCTGCGATGTATTGAGGTCCTAGGTCATTGAGTGATTTATAAACAAGTAATAGTACTTTAAAATCGATTCAAAATGTAACTGGAAGCCAGTGTAAAGACCTGAGGACTGGTGTGATGTGGTCATATTTTCTGGTTCTGCTCAGAATCCTGGCAGCAGCGTTCTGTATGAGCTGCAGCTGTCTTAAGGGGGTCGCACACCGGACGCGGAGCTCGGCGGCGCTCGGCGGCGCGGCGCGCAGCGTCTCAGGTATCGCACACCAGACGCGCACATTTTAAAAGGCTACGTTTATTATACATTTCCCCAAAATATGTTTAGACTTTATTCAAGCTGTTGAACTCAGAATGTAAAACAAATTTGTCTTGTAGCAAAGGTTGAAATCAGTATACCTTAACGATAATATACTTTTAATATAAAGCCTTGAAATGGCGCTCTGTGGCGCGGCAGGATTTAGAACAACTTCCTGAGTCGCTGCGGACAGGCGCCGAATGCCGCCACCGGTGTGCGTACACTCATTGAAAACAATGTGTTCGAATTTTAAAGACGTGGCGCGCCGCCGAGCGCCGCCGAGCTCCGCGTCCGGTGTGCGACCCCCTTAATGGTCTTTTTGGGAAGGCCAGTGAGAAGTCCATTACAATAGTCCACCCTACTGGTGATGAAAGCGTGAACCAGTTTCTCTAAGTCTTGCCTGGAGACAAAACATCTAATCCTTGCAATATTTTTCAGATGATAGTATGCTGATTTAGTTATTGCTTTGACATGACTACTGAAACTCAGGTCTGACTCCAAAATTACACCAAGATTCCTGACTTGATTTTTTGTTATCAGACCTTTAGCCTCAAGATACGCGTTCACCTTGAGAATTTCATCTTTGTTTCCAAATGTAATGATTTCAGTTTTGTCTTTGTTTAACTGAAGATAGTTTTGGCACATCCAGTCGTTAACTTCATCAATGCATTTGCACAGCGAGTCAATGGGGCTGTAGTCATTAGGTGACAGTGCTAAGTAGAGCTGGTTGTCGTCAGCATAGCTGTGGTAAGCAATATTGTTCTTTTTCATTATTTGGCTCAGTGGCAGCATATACAGGTTAAACAGGAGAGGTGCTAGAATTGACCCTTGTGGGACTCCGCATGTCATGGACGTCCACTCAGACTTATGGTCTCCTATACTCACATAATAACCTCTCCCTTCTAAGTATGATCGGAACCATCTGAGGACCATCCCAGAAAGCCCGACCCAGTTTTCCAGCCTGTCTAGAAGTATGTTGTGGTCAACAGTGTCGAATGCAGCACTGAGATCGAGTAGAACCAGAATTGATGTTTTGCCTGTATCAGTATTTAAGCGAATATCATTTATAATCTTTATGAGCGCTGTCTCTGTGCTGTGATGCGGTCGGAAACCAGATTGAAAATTGTCAAAGAATCCGTTTGAGTTTAAGAATTTGTTTAGTTGATTGAAAACAACTTTTTCGATGATTTTGCCTATGAAGGGGAGATTTGAGATTGGTCTGTAGTTGCTCAGTATGGAGTTATCTAGATTTCTCTTTTTCAGAAGAGGCTTAACTATTGCAATTTTAAGGGCGGTTGGAAAAGTCCCGTAGAGAAGTGAGGAGTTCACCACTTCTAGGAGATCTGCTTCCAAACAGTTAAACACACTTTTGAAAAAAGAAGTGGGGAGTGCGTCAAGGGTGCAGGTTGATGTTTTAAGATGCTGTACTGTGTCTTCTAAAATTTTACCGTCAATTGTTTCGAAATCAGACATAGTAATTTTCCGGGGGTTTGGTCTGATCTGACTGACCCCAGAGCAACTAGAGGATGTGCTGATCGCCTTTCTGATATTTTTGATTTTCTCTGAGAAGAAGGAAGCAAACTCACTGCATTTGCTGTCTGAGAGCATTTCTCTGGGAATGTGACTCGGGGGGTTTGTTAGTCTGTCTACAGTAGCAAAAAGAGTGCGCGTGTTGTTTATGTGTTTGTTTATAATATTTGAGAAGAAGGTCTGTCTAGCTTTGCCTAGTTCAACATTGAAAGCATGAAGGCTGTATTTATAGATGTTATAATGGACTACAAGTTTTGTCTTCCGCCACTTTCGTTCAGATTTTCTGCATTGTCTTTTCATTATTTGAACTGCTGTTGAGTTTCTCCATGGTGCCTTTTGTTTGCCACTCTTTTTCCTGACTTTCAGAGGGGCAATATCATCCATTACACTCTTAACTTTTGAGTTAAAGGAGTCAAGGAGAAAATCAACAGAGTCTGCAGATATGCTTGGTTTTAGAGATAAAGCCTTCATAAACAGCACATTAGTGTTCTCATTTAAGCATCTCTTTTTGACAGAGACAGATCTAGCTTCAATGGCAGGAGTGATTGATATGTCAAAGAAAATACAGAAATGATCAGACAGTGCCACATCCTTAATAACAATCGATGAAATGTTTAGACCCTTACTGATAAGTAAATCTAGGGTGTGTCCACGATTGTGTGTGGGTCCATTTACATGCTGTGTCAAATCAAAAGTGTTAAGAACAGTCATGAGCTCTTTTGTTGTACTGGATTCAATATTATCTATGTGAATGTTAAAATCCCCAGCAATAGCAAAACAGTCAAACTCTGAGGAAATTATTGATAACAGTTCTGTAAATTCCTCAATAAAGGCTGGAGAGTACTTTGGAGGCCTGTAAACAATGATAAGCAGGATGCGTGGAGAACCTTTTAACACAATACCCAGATATTCTAGAGACAAATAGTCACCAAATGATACTTGCTTACATTGATAGAAATCTTTAAAAAGAGCAGCAACACCCCCACCTCTCCTAACAGCTCTGCAAACACTCATAAAAGTAAAGTTAGGAGGGGCTGCTTCATTGAGGACTGTTGCACTACAGTTTTCTTCTAACCACGTTTCATTTAGAAGCAAAAAATCAAGGTTGTTTGTGGTTATTAAGTCGCTGACTAGGAATGATTTGTTCTTAAGTGAACAGATGTTTAAAAGTGCTAACTTAACAGTATTAATTTTTTCACCCACATTAGTCTCAGTTTGACAAGTGACAGGCAGCAGATTATATTGGTTTGTTAAACGGCCTGAGAAGGCCTTAGACTTTCTTTCACGTAACAGAACAGAGATAGAGAAAGAGGCAGACACACTGGGTTCCCACTTGTTTTGTAAACATTTGATAAAGTTACTGTTATCATAGCGGGGACCCAAAACACATCACTGAGAGCTGGAATCAGTTGTTTTTGGTTCACCTACAACAGATGGAGGATGGTGTGGGCCCTGGCGTTGTGACCGAAGAAATCTCACAGGAGGAGGGGGAGCTGGGCCCACAGGCTTTGGTGGTTGTGGGGCTCTACTCTTTTTGGTTGATATCTGGGGGCTCGCAGCAATTGAGTGTGATAGTCTAGTTCCAACAAAAATCAGTTCCTCCATTTTCTCTGAGAAGCCCAGATGCGGGGATGCTGGAGAGAGGAATGACATGTCTGGTGAGAGGGGCTGTTGCTCTGGTGTTATCGGAAGTTGAAGTATGTTGTCCTGGCTTTGCTGTCCATTTTCAAGAAAGTCATCTTTAGGTGCTGAATCTTGGAGCAGTTCTAATCCTTCACAGTCTGTCTGTAGTGAGCTCTGTGGGCAGGGCTCAGCTAGGAGTGTGTCCGTGAGCAAATGTTGTGGCTGTGTGGAGTTCTCATTGTCCTTGTGGGATGTGTCAGCCGAGTGTCCATTCAGGAGCTGAAATGAAGTCCTGTGGTCATCCATACTCTGTATCAGGTTGAGTGGGTTAAAACACACAGCTGAAGGATGATGAAGGGAAAATTAAATATTGTCCTTTAGCACTCTTGCACCAATTTTGTTTGGGTGGTGGCCATTTGATGTAAACAGTTGTCTCTGACTCCAGAAGAGATTGAAGTTATCAATGAAGTTCACTCCATTCATGTTACAGGTTTTTTGCAGCCATGTATTAAGCCCAAGCAACCGTGAGAATCTATTTGTTCCTCTTGCTGGCAGTGGTCCACTGATGAACGACTGAACTTTCAGTTTTCTAAGTGTTTCAAAAAGTTCATTGAAGTCCGACTTCATGAGTTCTGACTGCTCTCTCTGAATATCGTTCTTCCCCACATGAATGATTAGTTGATTTGCAGTCTTATGTTTCATCAGAATGTTCTCAATTTCCCTGTTTACATCAGAAATGGTTGCTTGTGGAAGGCAGCATGTAGTTGTATCTCTGCTGCGAATGTTTCTGACTGTAGAGTCACCCACTATCAGAGTCCTTGGCTCGGCTGCGCTCTGAGCTGAGGGCCGCTGTCTGCTCGACCTTGAGCGCCTGTTAGCATTAGTGTTAGCTGCGGGCTGATGCAATCTGTGTTCGATCATATTCATCACGTTTGGGGATTCCTCACCCACATTCATTAATACTTCAAATCTGTTTTCGAGATGTATCGATGGTGGTCGGAAACTAGTGTTTGCAATCCTTGTGTCTGGGGTAGAGCATGCAACGGCAGCAATATATGAAGCTTGTGACAATCTGACGTCTCGAGTGTGTTTGGGTCTTGCCCCCTGTTTGTGCCATCGATTAGTGTGTTGATCAGTTTCTTGTTTCTCTATCTGTTGAGTAGCACTAAATTTACGGGACTCACCGGCTGTGTGCAGAGGGCGTTCGTGATGAAGCTCTGCTGTGTGATTCGTCCGGTTTGGTGGTTCCGCAAATAACTTTGTTTCAAGAACTGCAATCCTTTGTAAAAGTCTGTGGCAGTTTGTGCAGCAAGAAGATTCCTTAGCTAGAGGAGGCATTTTCTTATCCTTTCGATAGTAGGCAGCTGTGTTTTCCCTTCCGGAATGTAAGCTGATGGCAGCGAGAGGCTGGTCAGATGAAATGTTCCACTTTTTTGTAGTAATCCAGTCAACAGAGTTTCTAGTTTTATCGTTGAAGTCAAGCTTTGTTGTTAGAGCACTGTGTTGATTTGCTGAAGTTAAAATTATGAGATAAAATATAGAAGCGATAGAGCAAAGCGCGGAGCAGTAAGCAAGAGCGTCCGAACAGTAGCGAAGCAGGAAGTGTGGAAATCCACACTTCCTGCATGTTACTGGACACATTCTTATACATATAGAAATACATCAAATCACATGCAAAACACACACAAACCATATGCTATCGTATTTGTCATAGACAGTCAAATAAATGGACACAGCGACCCCATAGACTTCAGCGGCGGAAAATGAAGTCAACCTAGGGGCGCTCACTTCCTGATGGCTGAGTGAACTGCGCCGGCTCAGACTGAGCTTGAGGACGTAGATGTGACGTGAGCCTCCTGTCGGACAGCTGTAGGTCTTCTAGTAGTTGTGGAAAGTGAAAGCTGAATCCCGTTGTTTAAATATTTTCTCCCGTTGCTTTTGGCTCACTATGGGCTTCTCCTCCTTCTTCCCCCTTGACTTTATCAAACTTTATGTCTCCACGTCCCCCCCGACTTTCTGATAGACAGTAAAGATTGCCTCTGAGCGTCTCCTCAGGTCTATATGGTAATTTCTCAACTGTGCGACAGAGTCGCGTTGGTTATGACGCAATAGTTAGCCTATTTTTACAAAAACAGCTTCTGCGGGGTGTTAGTGTAAGATACAAGGTAATGGAGCCTTTTATGCATTGTCGTGTTTCTTTAGAAATAAACAATGGACAAATGGAGTCTTTAAACGTCTCAGATGTAAAGTTATTCACTGTCAAAGTGACTCAAAAATGAATGGGAGTCAATGGGATGCTAACAGCAGGTGATGGCTTGGTTAGCAATGGCCGCCCCTAGGGGTGGAACGCTTTCCGAGTGCTAGATTACCCCCTTGGTGTTTGTGCATTTATTAGCTCCGTGTTTTTAAGGAGTTACCAATGATTTCTGCCCGAGTCCTATCCCGTTGTTTTCCACCGGCTGTGAGGTGAAGACCACGTCCCAAGATTCTGAGCTCAAACTTGGCGTCATCATACTACGCCTTTGTTTAGAATAGGCGCCCTCTAAAGGACGGCATGTTGCATAGTGCACTTTTAAGTTAGTGTGTGATGTTTTAACGTGCATTGAATGTTGACAACAGTAATCTGAGGCTCTATACGATCTTTGACTGGTAAGGAGTTAAAGTCCCCCTGAAATCAAAACTGAAGTTTTTTGTCTTTTAGTTTGAATATGTTAGTTTTACTGTTATAAATAAGATAGTGTTGCTCCAAAACAATGACAAACACATTAGAAGATATAAGCGTTCAAAATTTAAGGATCAGTGACTTTGATGACATCACTCTGCACTTCAGCTTCTCATCAGATTCTCTGTCCAATCAAATGCTCTCTAAAATGTGAAGCCCCGCCCCCTACATTATAAACAGACTCTGAAGCTGCGGCTGAAATCGGTCACCTGTTCACACATTAACTCTTCTCTATGGTGAATGGCACATAGTGCCCTATATAGGGGTTAGGGGACGATTCAGAATGAAGTCTGCTTACATGTTAGTGTCATGCGAACACCAGCGATCATATGCGCTAGTCGGTGCAGACCACAAAACATATCAGACCCATGTGAATTCTGCTCAGAAGGCTGTGTTTTAAAGTTGTATGGATAAGAAATGGTTGGAGATTAGGAGGAATCTGTGGCTTTATCGAGCTGACAGGCTCTAGTCAAACTGATTTAAACGGTTTAAAAAAAGGGGAAGAGCTGTTTGATAAATCCCATCTGTCTTCCTGTTTTGGGGGAAATTACATTAACACACTAGGGTTGCACGATATACCGTTCCTAGAAAAGCATCACGATACCAGTGGTGTAGTCGGGGCCATAAACACACACACACTCCGTATGCTAACTTTTTCCCCAGGGCTGTTTGCGTATTATGACGTCTGATGATCAAGATTTGCGTATACCCTCTTGTTTAGTTGCTTTGAAAGTCCATAATCTACTTTCATGTTAGCTTCCCCTTTAAATGTGTGTGTCCAGTGCTGTTGTGTACTCGTGATTCTTCATTGTTAGCGCTTCTTCCCATCATCGACGGTACATGTTCGCGCTGCAGCGAGAGAACGCTCATGAGGCTCTGTGTTTTTGAGCGGTGTATTGAGCGCAGTTCTCTCGCTGCAGCGGACACAGAGTTATATTAATTAATGATATGCATCATGTGGTCAGAGTTTTAATAAGTGCCAATTTCAGATGTATCACTTTTCACAATAAATATAATTCCAAAGCAACATGTTAAAATTATTTTATACTAATAATACTCTGAAAAAATTATCTGTCAACAAATTTTAGAATGCACTATGTTTATTTGTTTTTAATTAACCCTCATGTGGTGTAGAGGGCTGCATTGGGATTGAGTTCCGCCGCAAATCTCGCGGGAGCGGGCGGTTTGAATTTTGCTGCGGGCAGGAATGGGCGGCTAAAAAACAACACAGCGGGATAGGGAGGTTGCCTAGCGCCATGATGGAGATGTCCATAGATGATGTAGAAAAGAACCTCAAACAAGGTATTTACAGCACAAAAGCTAAGCAAGGAAAGTCTGATATTTGGAGAAGTTTCTCAGTTGTTTGTGATAGGAGCTGGACTTTGTTCATTGGGACAAATGTTATGGCAAGCCGTTTTGACTTTTATTCATTCGCAGAATATGCATTTGTGATATCAACAATTACATTTTCACTAGTTAAAATGTTAATTCTTGATATCAGAAATTACATTTCCACTAGTGAAATGTCACCATAGGCGGCCATTCAAATTCAATTGTTGATATCAAGAATTGATTTCTTACTAGTTGAAATTCAAATTTCAGATATCATAAATTCAATTCTTACTAGTAAAAATGTGAATTTCTGATATCAATAATTACATTGTTACTAGTGCAAGTATT
>NC_090175.1:7945708-7948208 GCF_024679245.1 Pseudorasbora parva | reverse complement strand
AGAGCGGGAGCCACGCACGCATTTGAGCACCGGCTCGTGTACACTCGCTCGTGCCCGCTCACTGCATAACTGAGCAGAAGAAAGAAAGTTTGGAGTGAGAAATTTGTAAGGGACTGGCGAAAAGCAGAGGTTACTTTAACTGTATGTCAGGAAGACTGACTGTCAGGGGGACCGTAACAGGTGGAAAAACGGGCTTAATTTTGGAGACCTGAAATGCCGGATGAATTCTCCTGTACGCCGGAGGAAGTTTGAGGTGGACTGTCACTGGACTTTGGATCTTAGTGACAGTGAATGGGCCAAAAAATTTGGGAGCCAGTTTATTACAGACGGTGTGGAGAGGAATGTTCAGAGTAGAAAGCCACACTTTTTGTCCAACGATGTATTCGGGAGGCCTAGACCGGTGGCGATCGGCTTGAGCCTTAGTGCGTTCTCGCACCCGGAGGAGAGCTGTTCTAGCTTTTCTCCAAGTGCGACAACACCTCTGGACAAAGGCGTGGGCGGAGGGGATCGCGACTTCGGATTCCAAGCTCAGAAAAATGGGTGGCTGGTACCCTATGCTACTCTTCAACGGAGTGAGGCCCGTGGACGATACTGGTAACAAGTTATGTGCGTACTCAACCCAAGAGAGCTGCTGGCTCCAGAAGGAAGGATTTTGAGACTCTAAACATTGCAACACTCATTCCAAATCTTGGTTGGCCCTCTCAGGCTGACCGTTGCTCTGAGGATGATAACCAGAGGAAAGACTGACACTCGCCCCCAGTAATCGACAAAATTCCCTCCAAAATTTGGACCAGGGTGTCCGCGGGGTTTTAAAAAGTATTAAAAAGTGATAAATCAAAATGGTCAAATTTAAGGCCATTAAAAGTGTTAAATGTGGCCTCAGAGGTATTATTTTTTTTCCAAATTAGGTATTATTTTTTTAGACTATCAGGTGTCCTATTCTGATTGAAATTCTATCTGCGTTCGCGTTAGTTCGTTTAAAGGGTTACTTCAGCGATTAGCATATGGCTTTGTATCAGTAGAAACCCTGGAGTATATTCAAATTATTGTGCTTTCCCCTCTCATATCTCCCTGAGACAAGAGATTTATGCATTTTGTTTCTAGAAAAATTCCTCCTATGATGCAAATTGACGATTTTTGCATCATAGGAGGAATGTTTGCCCAAAGGCTAAAGACTACAGCCAGCAGAGGGAGCCATTTCCTCATGTTTTGAACTCGCGCATGGGGGATGGGAGATAACACTCAGCTTGCAGGGAGAGCTCAGCTGGCAGGCACTCATTTAAACGGAGCTATGGTGTGCAATGTAAGTCTTTTAACTTCTCAAATTAAATTCTATGAAAGTTAAGCTTGTAAAGGCATGAACTGAAACGCGCCAGACTGAACTCGCGTTGTGAATGTATGCCGCGAGTGTAGTCGCGATTACCTCAGCTCTCATCACTCCTGCAGTTAGTGCTCAGTGCTGTGATACTCGCGCAGCGACTCACTCATTATATTGAACACACACGTTCAGTTTTTAATTGTAGTGTCTTCTCTAACTCAGTCACTGTAATCAAGTTGGTGGAGTTGGGGAATGGCACAGGGCAGCGAAGCATTCTGAGAATTGTAGTCTTTCATTCCCATGAGACAAAAATACAATTTCTGTCTTTTCTCAGTCTAGAAAGCACCAAATTCAAAAATAATTTCACATTTCTACTGCATTGATGACCCAGTTCAAATACAGATTCATCTTCCCAGCGCTGAAGTACCCCTTTAAATATGGGCTTTAGCATATCTGGCCACATAATCAAAGATCTTTCGTCTCCGTCTCAACGTATGTTTGATGCTGACGTCATATTCAGCGGTCGTTCGGCATCATCTCAGAGCACTGCGCGCTCAACTGAAGTGGCTGGCTTACGTTTTATTTTAGACTTGCTTCAAGGCATATCTTCAACGACTATCCTCATAAGAGCAATCTTAAATGATTTATATAAAGTCTAAAATGAACAAAAAGAGTTGTGAGAGAATGAGGCGCGATCCATAGACCGTATATAAACAGTGAGATCTGTGTGTCTGTCTGCTCTTAAAGGGACAGGAGCCAATAAAGCTTCCTGTCAGTAAAGTTAAAGAACAAAGGGAACAGAGAAAATGACTCGCTGCTCTTGACTAAATAACTTTTTTAGCTTTAATAAAGATTAACTATTTAATTTATAGTTTATGCTGTTCAGACTGCATATAACTTTGATAACTTTATTAAATTTCTGTATATTTTCTAACTGTTAAGACAGGAAGGGCAGGAGTAAACATGACATTTATTATGGGTTTATGTTAGCATTGTTTTAAGTTTACTTAAATTAAAAATGTTATATTTTTGAAGCCTAATAATAAATGTAAAAAAATAAATCACTAGCTGTATTAATATCAGTAATACTGGCCTTCATTCATAAAAAGATGCCATTTAAACAAGTATTTAAAATATACTCTCTTTATGTTGTTTCTACATTAATTTGATTAACTGTGAAAT
>NC_090175.1:7878208-7940708 GCF_024679245.1 Pseudorasbora parva | reverse complement strand
GCGAACCTCCTGGATTATGAAGACCTAAAGAGGGCCATCATCCAGCGGGTCGGCCGGACCCCCGAGCAGCATCGACAGCGGTTCCGCTCGCTGGCGTGGGGTGAGGCCGGTCGGCCCTTCGCGATGGCCCAACAGCTCCGGGACGAGTGCCGCAAATGGCTATTGGCCGGTGGAAGCGACGTGGACCACATCGTCGATCTGGTGGTACTGGAGCAGTTCATCGCTCGGCTCCCCAGGAAGACCGCCGAGTGGGTCCAGTGCCACCGGCCCACGTCGCTGACGACGGCCATCAACCTGGCGGAGGACCATCTGGTGGCGTGCCCGGGGGTCGGCGAGCCCCTACTAACTTCTCCCTCTCTCTCTCCCCCCTCTGTCTCTCCTTCTCGCCCTGTCCCTCTCCCTAGGTCCCGCCCTCCAGGGCCCCCTCGTATTCCCCCCAGAGGACGGGGTGGAATGGGCCCAGGGCAATACGGGAGTTCGAGGGCCCCGCCCAGGGGGGCGGGGCTGCTGGGGTCGGGCGGGGATAACGGTTCCGGTTCCACCCCCCCTCCGCGCTCATTTTCCAATCCACTCCCCGCCGCAGGGGCGGCGGGCAGGCCTGGGCTGGCCTGCTGGCGGTGCGGCGACCCGGACCATTTTGTGGACCGATGTCCGATGATGGACATCGGGACAATGATCCGGGTCCCGGACTTCCAGCGGACCACCCCTGATCAAGCAGGAGAGTACCAAATTCCTGTGAGTATCAAGGGGGGTACATATCAGGCCTTGGTGGATTCCGGCTGTAACCAAACCTCGATCCATCAAAGCCTGATGCAACCGGGGGCATTGGATACAAGCCGCATGGTTAAGGTGCGGTGTGTGCACGGGGATGTGGTGGAATATCCGGTTGTCCCAGTCACGATACAGTTTAGGGGAGAAAAGCATAGTGTTGAGGTGGCGGTTAGTCCCCACCTCCGGCATCCGCTAATTCTGGGGACAAATTGGCCCGCCTTTCCGGCATTATTGGGGTCGTTATGCGCGGATGCCGCTTGGGAGAACAAGGCTAGGAACGGGGCGGTGCGAGTGCAGGTTGGCGAGACTGATGCGGGGCCCTCGGGAACCGCTTCAGAGGAAGCGAGCGGGGTCGAGAGACTGATTCTCTCGGACCGCGATGACTTCCCTCTGGAGCAGTCCCAAGATGAGACTCTAAAACATGCTTTCCAACAGGTCCGCACTATCGACGGTCAGTCCCTCCAACCCGCCTTGCCCGTCACGTATCCTTATTTTGCCATAATTAAGGATAGGTTGTACCGAGTGACCCAAGACGCTCAAACAAAAGTGGATACAACCCAGTTGTTAGTACCGAAGAGCCGCCGGGAAATGCTTTTCCAGGCGGCTCACTCTAACCCGATGGCGGGCCACCTGGGACAGGCGGCCACACTGAATCGTTTAATGACCCGATTTTTTTGGCCAGGCATTCATGACAATGTGCGCAGGTGGTGCGCGTCTTGTCCGGAATGTCAGTTGGTAAACCCACTGGCCGCTCCAAAAGCACCATTGTGCCCCCTACCATTAATGCAGGTCCCCTTCGAAAGAATTGCGATGGACCTCATCGGGCCATTAGAGCGATCCGCACGCGGACATCGTTTTGCGCTAGTTATCGTGGACTACGCAACACGATATCCAGAAGCAGTGGCTCTCCGCAACATCTCTGCGAAGAGTGTTGCGGACGCACTGTTTCGGTTAATCTCCCGAGTGGGGATTCCGAAGGAAATCCTCACTGATCAAGGCACGGCGTTTATGTCACGCACGTTAAGCGAATTGTACGGATTATTGGGCATTAAATCCATTCGAACAAGCGTCTATCACCCACAAACAGACGGCTTGGTCGAACGATTTAATCGCACTCTTAAATCCATGATCCGTAAATTCGTACAGGAAGACGCCAAAAATTGGGATCGGTGGTTAGAACCCCTCTTATTCGCTGTGCGAGAGGTCCCGCAAGCCTCCACGGGGTTTTCCCCCTTCGAGCTTCTCTACGGACGACAGCCCCGGGGGGTGCTGGATGTCCTACGAGAAACTTGGGAGGAGGGACCTTCGTTGGCCAAGAACGAAATTCAATATGTGCTGGACTTGCGAACAAAACTCCACACCTTGGGGCGGCTATCTAGGGAGAATTTGTTGCAAGCCCAGGACCGCCAAAGCCGGTCGTATAACAGGGGTACGAGACTACGCAAATTCACACCGGGAGAGAAAGTGCTCGTATTACTCCCTACATCGAGCTCTAAATTAATGTCGAAGTGGCAGGGGCCGTTTGAGGTCGCACGACAGGTTGGAGACCTCGATTATGAAGTGATACGCTCCGATAGGAACGGGGCACGTCAAATATACCACCTCAATCTCCTTAAGAAATGGAATGAGGTGGAATCAGTGTTGTTGGCGACGGTGATCGGGGGAGAGGATGATCTCGGGCCAGAGGCGAGCATCAAAGCACAATCGGTCGCACTGGCCCCTGGGGGAGATCACCTCTCGCCGTCCCAACTCACTGATCTCTCAAAGCTACAGGCGGAGTTCGCCGACGTGTTTTCGCCCCTACCGGGACGTACCAACTTAATTCAGCACCATATCGAGACCGAGCCGGGCGTGGTAGTTCGCAGCCGGCCGTATCGCTTACCTGAACACAAGAAAAAGGTAGTTCAGGAAGAATTAGGGGCAATGCTCGATATGGGAGTAATAGAGGAGTCCAACAGTGACTGGGCGAGCCCGATCGTTTTAGTCCCTAAGACCGACGGCTCGGTCAGGTTCTGTGTGGACTACCGCAAGGTGAACGCAGTGTCGAAATTCGACGCGTATCCAATGCCGCGGGTTGACGAGTTGCTTGATCGGCTAGGCACGGCTCGATTTTATTCGACATTGGACTTAACGAAGGGCTATTGGCAGATCCCCTTGTCTCCATTGTCCAAAGAAAAGACAGCTTTCACCTCGCCGTTTGGATTGCACCAATTCGTCACGCTTCCCTTCGGTTTGTTCGGGGCACCCGCTACCTTTCAGCGCCTCATGGACCGGATTTTACGGCCCCATGCCGCATATGCTGCTGCCTACCTGGACGATATCGTGATTTACAGTCACGATTGGCAGCGGCATATGCAGCATGTCAGGGCGGTCCTGAGGTCGCTGAGGGGAGCGGGGCTCACGGCCAATCCGAAGAAGTGTGCAATTGGGCGGGTGGAGGTAAGGTATCTGGGCTTCCACTTGGGTCATGGGCAGGTGCGTCCCCAAATTGATAAGACCGCCGCAATTGCAACCTGTCCGAGACCCAAGACCAAAAAGGAGGTAAGGCAGTTCTTGGGGCTGGCGGGATATTATAGACGGTTTATACCAAATTATTCGGACCTCACCAGCCCTCTGACTGACCTTACTAAAAAGGGGCTACCAGATACGGTCCAATGGACGGAGCCGTGCCAGCAGGCCTTCACCCGAGTTAAGGCTGCTCTATGTGGCGGGCCGCTTTTACACTCCCCTGACTTTTCTCTCCCTTTTCTGTTGCAGACTGACGCGTCGGACAGGGGGCTGGGCGCAGTCCTGGCCCAGGAGGTGGAGGGGGGAGAGCGGCCGGTGCTGTACATTAGCCGTAAGCTCTCGAAGAGAGAGGCTAAGTACAGCACCATCGAAAAGGAGTGCCTTGCCATCAGGTGGGCCGTTCTCACCCTCCGCTACTACCTTCTGGGGCGGGAGTTCACCCTCTGTTCGGACCACGCTCCTCTCCAATGGCTCCACCGCATGAAGGATACCAACGCGCGGATCACCCGTTGGTATCTAGCTCTTCAGCCTTTTAAGTTCCAGGTGGTCCACAGGCCGGGTGCTCAGATGGCTGTGGCCGATTTCCTCTCCAGAAATGGGGGGGGGGGGGGCTGCAGGCTGGACGGCTCCCCGGCCTGAGTCGGGCGGTGGGGGTATGTGGCAAGGGGGGCGTGGTTCAGCGAGGTCTGCAGCGGGAGAGAGAGCCGCGGGACAAGCGGTAAGTGAGTGGATTGGAAGCAGATTAATAACACCTGTCTCTTGTTCTAGTAATGAGCGCGGAGAGGGAATAAAACCTCGGTGGAACCGGAGATCAGGGAGAGAGAGAGAGATCGGACGGTTGATACGAGCGCACAGAGACTGAGTTACCGGAAGCCGGAAGTGCCGACCCGGAAGTAATCGAGCGTCTATGAGAATCCACACCGCAGTGTGTGTTGTGAAGTTTATTACAAGTTTTGAGTTATAAATAAAGAAAGTATCAACCGTCCAGCCGACCCCCGTGTCCTCTTCCTTCCTTCCATTATCGAACATACTACAATGATGATGGTGATGATGATGATGATGATGATGATGATGATGATGATGGTGATGATGGTGATGATGGTGATGATGATGGTGATGATGGTGATGATGATGGTGATGGTGATGATGGTGATGATGATGGTGATGATGATGATGATGATGGTGATGATGATGGTGATGATGGTGATGATGATGGTGATGATGGTGATGATGGTGATGATGATGGTGATGGTGATGATGATGATGATGATGATGATGATGATGATGGTGATGATGGTGATGATGATGATGATGATGGTGATGATGGTGATGATGATGATGATGATGATGATGATGATGATGGTGATGGTGATGATGATGATGGTGATGATGGTGATGATGATGATGATGATGATGATGATGATGGTGATGATGATGATGGTGGTGATGATGATGATGGTGATGATGATAATGTTGATGTTGATGGTGATGGTGATGATGATGATGATGGTGATGATGATGATGATGGTGATGATGATGATGATGATGATGATGATGGTGATGATGCTGTTGATGATGATGATGATGATGGTGATGATGATGATGATGATGGTGATGATGATGTTGTTGATGATGATGGTGATGATAATGATGATGATGATGGTGCAGATGTTGTTGATGATGATGGTGATGATGATGATGATGATGGTGATGAAGATGATGGTGATGTTGATGATGATGATGATGATGGTGATGATGATGATGATGATGATGATGATGATGATGATGATGATGGTGATGTTGATGATGATGATGATGATGATGATGATGATGGTGATGATGATGGTGATGAAGATGATGGTGATGTTGATGATGATGATGATGATGATGATGATGATGATGGTGATGATGATGATGGTGATGAAGATGATGGTGTTGATGATGATGGTGGTGATGATGATGATGATGATGATGATGATGATGATGGTGATGATGGTGAGGATGATGATGATGATGATGATGATGATGATGATGATGATGATGTTTTGTTGTCAGACCTGCAGGTGGAGACTCCTCAGAGTGTAAAGTTGGGAGAGTCAGTCACTCTGACATGTAAAAGCAGCTGCTCTCTGACTGAACACACACCATTCATCTGGTACAGAGACACACACACATTGACTAAAGGAATTGTGAAAGTGAATCAGCTTCAGCTGTGGTCAGTCAGACGTTCTGATGCAGGAAACTATCGATGTGCTGTAAGAGGAAATGAACATCTGATCTCTCCTGCTGTTTATCTCAAAGTAGGATGTGAGTACAAACTGATTCATTAATATTAGAGAAATATTTCACACACTTGGATTGTCATAAATTAATTTAGGTGAATATGTAACGGTACACAGCTCTTTGCTGTGTGTTGAAAATGGAACAGAAGAAAGAGAAAGACTTCTGTGTCTGTTGCTGAAAGCCTCTTTAATTATTTTCCTCATGTCTGTGTTTCAGCTGTTGATGGTCTGCTGGATCGGGGAGTGAATTACAGCCCTTCATATGTTTGTGCATTAAAGGGATCATCAGTGACGATATCCTGCACTGTAACAGATCCTCAGAGTTATCAGCTCATTAAAGCTTTCTGGACCAAACCTGTTGGAGAATCACCTGATCTGTGTTCAGATCCAGAGAAGAGAGGAAGAGTTCAGTGTTCGAGTGAAGATGGAAACACTCACAGTCTCACTTTGACGGCTGTAACAGAAGCTGATAAACACGTCTACTACTGCAGAGTTACAGATCATCAGAAGAAGAACATCTGGACAGTGGTTCCTGGAGCTTGGCTTGATGTCACAGGTAAAACTAGTCAACTCTGGCTTTTTGCATTCATTATATTGGGCAGTGCATAAATTAAAATAAAGTTTAGTGTTTTAATATTTTTATTATTTTAGTATTCCCTTTTGAAAAAGAAGTATACTTCAAGTTAATTTAATGAAATAAGATGTAAGTGCTTTCTGGGTAACCGGTGTCATTTCAAATCACCAAAACAAACACGCCCCTACCCCCAAAAGGTTCTCGGCCCTATTTTGTTAGCTCCGCCCCACACATACGTAACCCAGGCAACGACTGGCAGAATCTGTGTTACTAATCAAGGTGGACTGTTCAATGAAAAAGTGAATATCTATCACAAAAACACAAACCGTTCTCATGAACAACTCGATAGAACACAAGCCGACAGTCCAACTAACAACATATTACAATTATGACTGGATAAGGGTTATATAGATCATGAAAAGAGGAAACATATATTTGGAATATACTATCTTACTTGTCGGACACATTGTGTGAGCTGATGCTTGAAGCACACAGTGAGGAGATTTAGACACTGTGGAAATGAACGGGTCTTTATCATCGCTGAAGTGAGACACAATATGATCGAAAATGAACAAACAAGTGAACATGAGACACGAGCATAGTCAAGCCAAAGCAGCAGATGATGATGATGATGATGATGATGGTGTTGATGATGATGATGATGATGGTGATGATGATGATGGTGATGATGATGTTGATGATGATGATGATGATGATGATGATGATGATGATGGTGATGATGATGATGATGATGATGATGATGATGATGATGATGATGTTGATGGTGATGATGATGATGGTGATGATGATGATGGTGATGATGATGATGATGATGATGATGATGATGATGGTGATGATGTTGATGGTGATGATGATGGTGATGATGATGGTGATGATGATGGTGGTGATGGTGATGGTGATGGTGATGGTGGTGATGGTGATGGTGATGTTGATGTTGATGTTGATGTTGATGTTGATGATGATGATGGTGATGATGATGATGTTGATGATGATGATGATGATGATGATGATGGTGGTGATGATGATGTTGATGATGATGATGATGATGTTGATGATGGTGATGATGATGATGGTGATGGTGATGATGATGATGATGGTGATGATGATGATGGTGATGATGATGATGATGATGATGATGATGGTGATGATGATGATGATGATGATGATGATGATTTTGGTGATGATGATGATGATGATGATGATGATGATGATGATGATGATGGTGATGATGATGATGATGGTGATGATGATGATGATGATGGTGATGATGATGGTGATAATGATGATGATGATGATGATGGTGATGATGTTGATGATGATGATGATGATGATGATGATGGTGATGATGATGATGATGATGATGATGATGATGGTGGTGGTGATGATGATGATGGTGGTGATGATGATGATGATGATGATGATGATGATGATGATGATGATGATGATGGTGATGATGATGATGATGATGATGATGATGGTGGTGGTGATGGTGGTGGTGATGATGATGATGGTGATGATGATGATGATGATGATGATGATGATGGTGATGATGATGTTGTTTTGTTGTCAGACCTGCAGGTGGAGACTCCTCAGAGTGTAAAGGTGGGAGAGTCAGTCACTCTGACCTGTAAAAGCAGCTACTCTCTGCCTGAACACACACCATTCATCTGGTACAGAGACACACACACATTAACTGATCAGACAGCGAATCAGCTTCAGCTTCAGTCAGTCAGACGTTCTGATGAAGGAAACTATCGATGTGCTGTAAGAGGAAATGAACATCTGATCTCTCCTGCTGTTCATCTTAAAGTAGGATGTGAGTACAAACTGATTCATTAATATTTCACAGATTATTCAGAATTTAGCTCAGGTTTAAATCCAGGCCCAATCATACAGACTGCATGACATTTTAGTTCATTAGATATGATTTATTCTTATTAATAATATCCAGAATTAATGTAAAGCATGAATCTGTGTTTAGTGATCCTTTCTATAAATCTTATTCTTGGATTGATAAATCTGCAAGTGATATTTTTGCTGAGATCGCCACTTTACATATAAATGTACGTTACGATTAAAAAATGTGCCTTTTTACCTCCATGTTCAGAGATGAGTAGCCCATCTGTTGTGTTGACGTGATAAAATGAGACGACGCGCAGCAAAGATGCAGAGGAAAAAAACTCGCCTTTGAGTCTGAGCGCCAAAATACGAACAGAGACAGCGAGGATCAGCTGTCTGTTTCAGAAAATATCAGACTTTATCAAAGACCTCAGGGGGGAGAGAGAGAGAGAGAGAGAGAGAGAGAGAGAGAGAGAGAGAGAGAGAGAGAGAGAGAGAGAGAGAGAGAGAGAGAGAGAGAGAGAGAGAGAGAGAGAGAGAGAGAGAGAGAGAGAGAGAGAGAGAGAGAGAGAAATTTAGAATTTAACAAAACTTTAATTACAAATAACTCCTAATCACAATACACTCCTACAACACAGTACATAAAAAATTAAAATAAACAAATAATACATTTCTCACAAAATATTTGAAAACATCAATTCATTCTCAATCACAGAGCACAGAGCCTCATTACAACACCAAATACATTCAAATGTGACAAAATCATCAACAGACTTACAGGACAGAAAATCAACCCTAACCCTTTGTATTCACCAAGTTAGAAAACAATGCTACCAAATTTTGATTTACATTTTGTTCTATTTTCTTTTTTTCTACTTGCATAAATTGCCAGTATTGCTTGGCTTAGAACAAAATTCAGAAGTTGACAAACACATCTTTTTTTCTTCACATATTTGTACCCCAAAATAAACATCTCCAGAGAAAAAGTCTCATTACAACTCCTAAAAACACTGCTTAAAACTAAAAATAAAGACTGTAATCTACTACAATTCTTAAAGCATGAAATACAGTTTCTCTATTAGAACAAAAAGGGCATGTAGAGAGAACATCAGGGTTTAAAACGGAAACAAAAGCATAAACTGTGACCGCACCACGGAGAATTCTCCATTGCAAATCACCGCTTCTCTTGGTCAACGGGGGTTTATACAAAGATCTCCACTCAGGTTTTGTGTCTTGATCCAGTTTTTAAAAAAACACACCAGGGAGAATCAACTTTTCCATTTCACATCTTTTCGTTAAAAACCAAATCACATGACCTGTACAAGGATTTACCAACAGTCGACCACTTTCAATGAAAGGGGAGGTAATCCCTTCAACATTTATAGACAAAAACAAACAAGGAAAAGAGCACAGGAGCCTACACGATACTCTGTTAACAAGTCCATTTCAGTTGTTTTAAGGGCAGCTTTCCATTTCATGAGCAGCTGGGTAACCAGACAAATAGACCTGATTCCCAAGTGTTGAGCTAATACTGCTCCATTCCTGAAATCCGGCCCTACAATATTTAGTAGGTGATTCAGAGTGATGACAGGGAAGACGCCACCAAATTATTAATAATTAAAATGCGTCCTCTGTATGACAATTTTGGAGTCAAATACTTCCATTTGTCCAGGCGTCCTTTGACTCAATTAAACCTTCCCAATGTTTATGTACTATTGTGTCATTACCTAAATAAACACCCAAATATTTAAAACCTTCATTTCCCCAATGTAAACCAGCAGGAAGTTTTGGTTTTCCACTTTTACAACTTCCTATAAGTAAAACTTCGCTTTTACTCCAATTAATATTAGCAGAAGATAGAGCTTTAAATTTGACAAGCAATTCAGATAAAGCATTGACATCACTTTGCTTACTAATCAGAACTACGATGTCATCAGCGTATGCTGATAATAAAATGCTACCATTACAATTTGGCAAAGATATGCCATGAAGCTTAATTCTTACTTGCTGTAATAAAGGCTCTGGCCAACGAATAGAGCATACCTGAAAGCGAACAGTCCTGCCTAATACCTCTACAAGCCCCAAAAGTAGCACATAACCCATCGTTGACCTTGAGAATACTCTGAACGTTAGAGAACTTTCTCCTGATCTATAAAACTTTGACAAAAAACAAAAGCCCCCAAATCTCTACATAAATACACATACTCAACATGGTCAAAAGCTTTCTCTTGATCCAATGATATTAAACCACAATCCAAATTTAACACCTTAGAGACATCAAGAAGATCTCGAATCAATGAAACATTATCAAAGATTGACCTGCCGGGGACACAGTATGTTTGGTCAGGATGTATGACCTGGTCCATAACTTCTGCCAATCGGTTAGCTCAAACTTTAGAGAGCAGTTTGTAGTCACTGCACAGCAAGGAGACTGGCCGCCAACACGATGTCCGTCAGATCACCCTTCTTGGGTAGGAGAGTCAAGACTGCTCTGTGGCAACTCAACGGCAGTAGCCCTCCAGCTAAACTGTCATTCAGTACCTCTAGCAAGTCTTCTCCAATCTCTGACCAAAATGACTTATAAAAGTCTACTGGCAGACTGTAATTCCCTGGTGCTTTTCCCAGCTTGTTACGTGAAGATGTAAACGGGATGATGACGCAACATTTATGTAAGATGTGACTGTGGAGGTGTAGACAGGAAAAACAACCACAAACAAAACGTAGTGAAGCTTATGTCACAGGCCGGAGCGGACCGCCACCTAGCGCGAGTCCCGCTCCTCCCCTAGTTTCCACCCCGAGGAGGTCCCAGAAACACCCCAATGACCAGACAGATGAGGACGGTTAAGTTAAAACCAATATTTATTAACTTAAAAGATATTTATGAAGAGGGGGAGGGAGGGATACTAAAAAGGGGAATACCAGTCCTCCAGGACTGGGGCCTTGGTTTCTTTTTTGTCGCTCCTGATTTTCGACAGATCTTCCCAGCTCTCTCTCGTCGTCGCTCACGCCTAGGTTTGCAGGTGACTAGATAGGCGGTACACTGGGTTCTTGGCTTTGGGCATACAGGTGAGTATACAGGCGGTACACTGGGCTCTTAGCTTTGGGCATACAGGTGAGTATACAGGCGGTACACTGGGCTCTTAGCTTTGGGCGTACAGGTGAGTATACAGGACCATACACTAGGCTCTTAGCTTTGGACGTGCAGGTGAGTATACAGGACAGTACACTGGGCTCTTAGCTTGAGACGTACAGGTGAGTATACAGGACCGTACACTGGGCTCTTAGCTTTGGACGTGCAGGTGAGTATACAGGACAGTACACTGGGCTCTTAGCTTTGGGCATACAGGTGAGTATACAGGCGGTACACTTGGGTAGATACAACTCACAGCTCCGTAGTCAGACAGATGTCGGCTTTAGTGCTTCCTCTGATGCAGGGCTTTCTCTTCGACCTAAGGAGGGATCGCTGACAACGTTTGCACAGCACAACACTATAATTCTTCAGGTGGACACACATCAAAAGAAAGACTCACCCACTGTACTCCACACACACTCACAGTGAATTAGGGTCAGGATCACCACGTTGGGCCGGGAAATAAGTCCTGGATAGTAGAAAGGGTCAGTGCAGAGGATGACCATATGAAAACGTCAAGACCACGATCTTTCAGCACGCTCCTTCCTCTTTTCAATACGTTCCCAATGACTTCTTAATGTAAACAATCTCTTCAAGGCAGTAACAATACATCAACACAGTTGTTTCAACAACGAATGCTTCAAACACTTAGCTCATGTTTTCTTCAGCCCAGTACTTTGTTCTTACTTCGCCCAGTCTGTATCATCCGCCTCAAGACGTCCCTCTGATTCACCGATCGCTCCGTCTCACCCACCGCGATCGCCCAAATCAACTTCACTCACCCTGCAGCGTTGGCCCGAATCAACTTCACCCCCCCGCCCCCGTTTGCCGGGATCAACTCCACCCTTTGCCGGGATCAACTCTCCCCCTCCTGTTCTCCCAGTACCTTCTTTATATGCCTCCTTTGCTCTAATTTGCCCAACCATCGATCGCCACGTCCATGCACACACCTGCTCCCAATAACACGCTCTTTTAGTTGCCCGGAGTTACCGGAACTGATCGTGTGTTCCATGTGCAATGGTCCGGGCGGACAATTTCCGCCATTTCAAGTTCCGCCCTTTTAAGTTCTGCCATTTTAAGTCACTCCGTGACATCCTCCCCCGCCAAACCGTTCTAGTCCCTAGAACGGGAATCACCTGCCTAGTCACCGTATCGTACAGGGGGGCCGCCCATGAACACGGGCATGACTCGGAGTGGGGCTTCAGGTACCTCGTCGTCGGCCATTGGGGAATTTCGGTCGTTCAACTCGAGGTGAAATCCTGCCGACTACGCCAAAATCTGTCACAGGCCGGAGCGGACCGCCACATTAGCGCGAGTCCCGCTCCTCCCTTAGTTTCCACCCCGAGGAGGTCCCAGAAACACCCCAATGACCAGACGGACGAGGACTGGTAAGTTAAAACCAATATTTATTAATTTAAAAGAGATTTATGAAGAGGGGGAGGGAGGGATACTAAAAAGGGGAATACCAGTCCTCCAGGACTGGGGCCTTGGTTTCTTTTTTGTCGCTCCTGATTTTCGACAGATCTTCCCAGCTCTCTCTTGTCGTCGTTCACGCCTAGGTTTGCAGGTGACTAGATAGGCGGTACACTGGGTTCTTGGCTTTGGGCATACAGGTGACTATACAGGCGCTACACTGGGCTCTTAGCTTTGGGCATACAGGTGAGTATACAGGCGGTACACTGGGCTCTTAGCTTTGGGCATACAGGTGAGTATACAGGCGGTACACTGGGCTCTTAGCTTTGGGCGTACAGGTGAGTATACAGGACCATACACTGGGCTCTTAGCTTTGGACGTGCAGGTGGGTATACAGGACAGTACACTGGGCTCTTAGCTTGAGACGTACAGATGAGTATACAGGACAGTACACTGGGCTCTTAGCTTTGGACGTGCAGGTGGGTATACAGGACAGTACACTGGGCTCTTAGCTTTGGACGTACAGGTGAGTATACGGGCGGTACACTGGGCTCTTAGCTTTGGGCATACAGGTGAGTATACAGGCGGTACACTGGGCTCTTAGCTTTGGGCGTACAGGTGAGTATACAGGACCATACACTGGGCTCTTAGCTTTGGACGTGCAGGTGAGTATACAGGACAGTACACTGGGCTCTTAGCTTTGGGCATACAGGTGAGTATACAGGCGGTACACTGGGCTCTTAGCTTTGGGCGTACAGGTGAGTATACAGGACCATACACTGGGCTCTTAGCTTTGGACGTGCAGGTGGGTATACAGGACAGTACACTGGGCTCTTAGCTTGAGACGTACAGATGAGTATACAGGACCGTACACTGGGCTCTTAGCTTTGGACGTGCAGGTGGGTATACAGGACAGTACACTGGGCTCTTAGCTTTGGACGTACAGGTGAGTATACGGGCGGTACACTGGGCTCTTAGCTTTGGGCGTACAGGTGAGTATACGGGCGGTACACTGGGCTCTTAGCTTTGGGCGTACAGGTGAGTATACAGGCGGTACACTGGGCTCTTAGCTTTGGGCGTACAGGTGAGTATACAGGACCATACACTGGGCTCTTAGCTTTGGACGTGCAGGTGAGTATACAGGACAGTACACTGGGCTCTTAGCTTTGGACGTACAGGTGAGTATACGGGCGGTACACTGGGCTCTTAGCTTTGGGCATACAGGTGAGTATACAGGCGGTACACTGGGCTCTTAGCTTTGGGCGTACAGGTGAGTATACAGGACCATACACTGGGCTCTTAGCTTTGGACGTGCAGGTGAGTATACAGGATAGTACACTGGGCTCTTAGCTTTGGACGTACAGGTGAGTATACGGGCGGTACACTGGGCTCTTAGCTTTGGGCATACAGGTGAGTATACAGGCGGTACACTGGGCTCTTAGCTTTGGGCGTACAGGTGAGTATACAGGACCATACACTAGGCTCTTAGCTTTGGACGTGCAGGTGAGTATACAGGACAGTACACTGGGCTCTTAGCTTGAGACGTACAGGTGAGTATACAGGACCGTACACTGGGCTCTTAGCTTTGGACGTGCAGGTGAGTATACAGGACAGTACACTGGGCTCTTAGCTTTGGGCATACAGGTGAGTATACAGGCGGTACACTTGGGTAGATACAACTCACAGCTCCGTAGTCAGACAGATGTCGGCTTTAGTGCTTCCTCTGATGCAGGGCTTTCTCTTCGACCTAAGGAGGGATCGCTGACAACGTTTGCACAGCACAACACTATAATTCTTCAGGTGGACACACATCAAAAGAAAGACTCACCCACTGTACTCCACACACACTCACAGTGAATTAGGGTCAGGATCACCACATTGGGCCGGGAAATAAGTCCTGGATAGTAGAAAGGGTCAGTGCAGAGGATGACCATATGAAAACGTCAAGACCACGATCTTTCAGCACGCTCCTTCCTCTTTTCAATACGTTCCCAATGACTTCTTAATGTAAACAATCTCTTCAAGGCAGTAACAATACATCAACACAGTTGTTTCAACAACGAATGCTTCAAACACTTAGCTCATGTTTTCTTCAGCCCAGTACTTTGTTCTTACTTCGCCCAGTCTGTATCATCCGCCTCAAGACGTCCCTCTGATTCACCGATCGCTCCGTCTCACCCACCGCGATCGCCCAAATCAACTTCACTCACCCTGCAGCGTTGGCCCGAATCAACTTCACCCCCCCGCCCCCGTTTGCCGGGATCAACTACACCCTTTGCCGGGATCAACTCTCCCCCTCCTGTTCTCCCAGTACCTTCTTTATATGCCTCCTTTGCTCTAATTTGCCCAACCATCGATCGCCACGTCCATGCACACACCTGCTCCCAATAACACGCTCTTTTAGTTGCCCGGAGTTACCGGAACTGATCGTGTGTTCCATGTGCAATGGTCCGGGCGGACAATTTCCGCCATTTCAAGTTCCGCCCTTTTAAGTTCCGCCATTTTAAGTCACTCCGTGACATCTACATAGTTTATTAAATCAAATGTAATATGTTCAAAAGAACCAGTAAACGTGAAACACAAATAATAAACAAGAGAATCGCCCAAATCAATGAAATAATCAAAACAAAACCCCCACTACTACTAACCCAAACCTCTAAACTACCTAACAAAGAAAAATTTAGAAAAAAAACAGAGATCTTCAGCGTATACGACGCTTTAAATAAACTACGCTGAATATCAAAACCAAAATACAATTGAGGGCGAATTCTCCCTTTAACTAACTAACACAACACAAAAACTACCTATCTAAATAAGACAACACAAACTCAAATCAATAACTAAAGACAATCAAAGACTTAATACCTGGCCGAGTAAAACACAGCGTTTGTCTCTCAACATCAGCGAGTAACACGTTGATCTCAGAACACCTGTGCGCAATCAACTCTAGCGTATGTACATATTCTCTCAGACAGGACTAGTATAAGAATTATTCCAGAAAAAAGATGTTAACTCAGAACCAAGTAGTCAAGTGTCTAACAAATAATCAGTTAAAATCACAACCCAAATCTAAATACTCATCAACAGCAATGTTTTGTAACACAGAACACAAAGTATTTAAAAGTAAAATCCTTTCCACAACTGAAGTTGGTATGTACAAAGAAATTTAAACAAAAACACATTTTGAAAAGAGGCTCTTACTTTCAAAAGTCTACCTTTGATAACCTCTTCAACCTGATAAGAGTGTGGACTAAAACCCTTAGAAAAAAGAATAGCATCTCCGGCACTAATTGAAGTTTTATGAATTAAAACAGCAGTCCCATTCCATTCTACTGCCCAATCCGCAGCATTATTCAGATCAGTATGCGTCTCTTGTAACAGAGTGACATCAATTCTTTTCTGATGAATCACTTCAAATAATTCAGCTCTTTTGTGCATATCTCTAGCACCATTCAGATTTAGAGTAGCAGCATTAACATGACACATACTTAAGGAAAATAAATTAAAATTAACAAATCAAAAACTCTGCCCACATTCTGTTACAATAAGTAGAATGATATTTTCTCACTGTCATCCTTACTAAGCTCAGAGTTGAGTTTCCTCACAATTTTTTTCAGCCGATAGACCTCTTTATTCATAAAGGAGCCCTCCATCATGAAGCACCTAGTTTTCTCAACAAACTGCTTCACGTCAGGAAAGTATTCATTGACGCACACTCCTCTCTTATTTTTGTAGCTCTTAGGAACAGTTTAATATCATCAACCTCATAATGACTCATTATGTCTGTGAAACTCACTCTGAGAAAGACTAACACTTGAATCAGACGATTCACTGTCACTTTCCATTTCATCCTGATCACTTAACTCATTTTTATCTACTTTCTTTGCATATCTAGCAATTAGATCCATAATTCTTCCTCTTTAACGGGACTTTGAAATGGGTATGCCGTTTCCATTCGAGTGTCATCACATATGTTTCTCACAGTAGCTTGCAGGTCATTATTGAAATCATCATTGAGATGCCCATCCGTCTGCCTCCACCTGAACATTAGACTCCTCTACATCAGAAACTGTACTTTCACACGCTAATTCTTTAGCATCCGTCACTGTGATCACAGTAAAACATCATCACTTTTGTTCTTCACTGCTCATAGCCCTGAAACACCCGGAGCTTCGTCTGCCGGCCCTGCACCATCGGATTCAGCGCTGATTACCACATCGCTTCTGACAGCGACGCCCGCACCAGCTGACTCGTTGTTTGAATTTTTTGCGGGACACGCACGGATTAAATGACCAGACTGGCCACAGTTAAAACATTTCATTTTGTCAGTCGTTACATAAATAATGTAATCATAATCATCAGCCCGAAAATGCAGAGACACATCTACATCATCCTTGTCATTCATAATCATGTAAACGAAACAACATGTTTTAGTAAATGCGATTCACTGCGGAAAGGGATCTTTTTAATGGGCGAGACCAGTTTACCATAACGAGACAAAGCTTTAGCTAATATCTCATTACTTAAGAAAGGTGGTACATTGGATAATGTGACTTTCTTTGAAGGTGTAGAAAGTGGTTAGCCTGACAAGCCAGACCCACATCAAGATGTTTGGTCTGGAAACTCCCCATTGACAGCTCAATCCGAGGGGCGGATAAACGGTTGTCTTTCAAACTCCCTCTGCACGCGATAGGATAGCGGTACACCAACCAGAGCAACTAAGATGAAACAGAGCTCGCTGACAGATCAAACATTCGCCGTATCTGGTCGGCTAAACTCCGAACACATCTTCCCTTTTTAAGAATGACTTCAGTGCCATTCTTTGTTCTTTTCTCAGAGAAAAGCTTAACTCCAAGTCTTCCAGATTCGCGGTCAAAAATGATTCGAAAGACCGTCGTTCGCCAGTTTCTGTGTTAACTAGAAGCACGCAAACGCAACTCGGCCGTCGTCATTATGGCCCCGCCCACTGACTCTATACACGATGTGATTGGCCCGGCAAAAGTTAGGCGAATACAGCTCAGAAGGGTATTGAGAGTTGCTAGACGACACTTGCAGCAGATTAAATTTGCTGCCGCTAGGGTGCGTCTAGATTTCTAGGCTAGAAAGTGGTAACACAGGGGTTAATAAATCATCAACAACTATCCCCGTTTCAACTAGTTTATTGGCCTTTTCAACAGTGTTCAGAAAAACAACAGTAGTGTTATTCATTCTGGACGCAGACAAAATACTATCATGCCCAACTACATCACTCACTGCCAGGCAACACTTCTCTGCACTAATCGCGGACGCCACTTTCACTCCATGACGCCGGGTCAGTGAACTCAATGCGAGTGCGGGGCCATCATGCTCCCGATAAAACAGGTAGCAAGCGGCCCAAAACAACTATAACGTAAAAAAACAAACAAAAACAACTAACATAGAAAAGCCAGAAAACAGAGGGGGAAAAAAAGAGTCACTCACAGAATCCACTCGCACCACTGAGTCCACACTCTCCCCCCAACAACAATAACATTGGAAGTGAGAGAGAGAGAGAGAGAGAGAGAGAGAGAGAGAGAGCGAGAGAGAGAGAGAGAGAGAGAGAGAGAGAGAGAGAGAGAGAGAGAGAGAGAGAGAGAGAGAGAGAGACGACAGACGCGTCAATGAATGAACATCCAGGCAATGTAAAAGTACAGAAAGGAAAGCACCACACTGTAAAAAAAAAAAAAAAAAAAAAAAAAAAAAATTACAAAAGGGTAAACTGTGTGGCAGCACACTAAATCTGTGAAGATCTCATCAGAGGATTAAACAACTCCACAAACAGCATTACCAGCTTCACACATTACTAACCAGACTGACTTTATTTGACGTCTACAGAAGCTCTTACTGAGAATTAACGAGGTTTATGAGGTTTTATGGGGTTTAGAGACTTAAAAACACTTTTATTTTAAAAACAATTATAAACAAACATATTCATTTACCACAATATGATGATAAAAAGTCATCAATTACAAAAAATAAATAACAAATAAATTAAAACAATTCGGCCCCACTTTATATTTGGTGGCCTTAAAGGACAACTCCGCTGAATTTTATCTTGATCGTTATATCTTTGTGAGTACAATCTATAGAAAAAAAAATGAACCGGATTGGTGCTTGCAACACGGAGCTATTAGAGTTAATGCCCAGAGCACCCCCTCAGCTAAAACGGCAGCTTTGGGGGCATGCTCATAACGGGTGTCTTTGTGCCTCTTAACCGACACAAAATGCAATTAAAATGTCTGTTCAACATGATCAGGTCCCTCACATGACAACGAGATGCGTTTAGCCACTTAGCCATTGTTTAAGTTCACCTGTTTTAGCTGGCTAGCTGTGTCTCGCGCTGGATTCCCGTGGGGACTCAGCGGTAGCCGGAAAAGGGCAAAGTCGAGAAGAGTGTCGTGTGTATGAAGAGGTTTTGCTTATCGGCTTGTCGGTTCTCAGTATTGAACGTTTCAGAGAGAAACTGTTTTCGATTCTGTCCTGCTGATCCGAGGGCCGCTGCTCGTTCAGTTACGTTCAGTTATATTGCATAATTCAGTTATATTGCATGCTCAGTATCAGCTGCCTGTGAGTTCATCAGATCTCTCAGCATAACATGACTCAGTTCAGTGAACGGTTGGAGTTACAACATATAATTCAAGACATTAGTTTATTTATATTCGGAGGGACTGTCACTCATGTCAGAAAGTGAGTAACTAAAGTAACGTGTGTGATCAGTGCTGATTTGAGACGCGAACCGTTTAGAACGATTCAGTCCGATTTGGTGAACTGGTTCACTAAAAAGAACCGGTTAAAAAGAACCGGTTAAAAAGAAGGGATCGCTGACAACGTTTGCACAGCACAACACTATAATTCTTCAGGTGGACACACATCAAAAGAAAGACTCACCCACTGTACTCCACACACACTCACAGTGAATTAGGGTCAGGATCACCACATTGGGCCGGGAAATAAGTCCTGGATAGTAGAAAGGGTCAGTGCAGAGGATGACCATATGAAAACGTCAAGACCACGATCTTTCAGCACGCTCCTTCCTCTTTTCAATACGTTCCCAATGACTTCTTAATGTAAACAATCTCTTCAAGGCAGTAACAATACATCAACACAGTTGTTTCAACAACGAATGCTTCAAACACTTAGCTCATGTTTTCTTCAGCCCAGTACTTTGTTCTTACTTCGCCCAGTCTGTATCATCCGCCTCAAGACGTCCCTCTGATTCACCGATCGCTCCGTCTCACCCACCGCGATCGCCCAAATCAACTTCACTCACCCTGCAGCGTTGGCCCGAATCAACTTCACCCCCCCGCCCCCGTTTGCCGGGATCAACTACACCCTTTGCCGGGATCAACTCTCCCCCTCCTGTTCTCCCAGTACCTTCTTTATATGCCTCCTTTGCTCTAATTTGCCCAACCATCGATCGCCACGTCCATGCACACACCTGCTCCCAATAACACGCTCTTTTAGTTGCCCGGAGTTACCGGAACTGATCGTGTGTTCCATGTGCAATGGTCCGGGCGGACAATTTCCGCCATTTCAAGTTCCGCCCTTTTAAGTTCCGCCATTTTAAGTCACTCCGTGACATCTACATAGTTTATTAAATCAAATGTAATATGTTCAAAAGAACCAGTAAACGTGAAACACAAATAATAAACAAGAGAATCGCCCAAATCAATGAAATAATCAAAACAAAACCCCCACTACTACTAACCCAAACCTCTAAACTACCTAACAAAGAAAAATTTAGAAAAAAAACAGAGATCTTCAGCGTATACGACGCTTTAAATAAACTACGCTGAATATCAAAACCAAAATACAATTGAGGGCGAATTCTCCCTTTAACTAACTAACACAACACAAAAACTACCTATCTAAATAAGACAACACAAACTCAAATCAATAACTAAAGACAATCAAAGACTTAATACCTGGCCGAGTAAAACACAGCGTTTGTCTCTCAACATCAGCGAGTAACACGTTGATCTCAGAACACCTGTGCGCAATCAACTCTAGCGTATGTACATATTCTCTCAGACAGGACTAGTATAAGAATTATTCCAGAAAAAAGATGTTAACTCAGAACCAAGTAGTCAAGTGTCTAACAAATAATCAGTTAAAATCACAACCCAAATCTAAATACTCATCAACAGCAATGTTTTGTAACACAGAACACAAAGTATTTAAAAGTAAAATCCTTTCCACAACTGAAGTTGGTATGTACAAAGAAATTTAAACAAAAACACATTTTGAAAAGAGGCTCTTACTTTCAAAAGTCTACCTTTGATAACCTCTTCAACCTGATAAGAGTGTGGACTAAAACCCTTAGAAAAAAGAATAGCATCTCCGGCACTAATTGAAGTTTTATGAATTAAAACAGCAGTCCCATTCCATTCTACTGCCCAATCCGCAGCATTATTCAGATCAGTATGCGTCTCTTGTAACAGAGTGACATCAATTCTTTTCTGATGAATCACTTCAAATAATTCAGCTCTTTTGTGCATATCTCTAGCACCATTCAGATTTAGAGTAGCAGCATTAACATGACACATACTTAAGGAAAATAAATTAAAATTAACAAATCAAAAACTCTGCCCACATTCTGTTACAATAAGTAGAATGATATTTTCTCACTGTCATCCTTACTAAGCTCAGAGTTGAGTTTCCTCACAATTTTTTTCAGCCGATAGACCTCTTTATTCATAAAGGAGCCCTCCATCATGAAGCACCTAGTTTTCTCAACAAACTGCTTCACGTCAGGAAAGTATTCATTGACGCACACTCCTCTCTTATTTTTGTAGCTCTTAGGAACAGTTTAATATCATCAACCTCATAATGACGTCCAGAAAACTCGCTCTGAGAAAGACTAACACTTGAATCAGACGATTCACTGTCACTTTCCATTTCATCCTGATCACTTAACTCATTTTTATCTACTTTCTTTGCATATCTAGCAATTAGATCCATAATTCTTCCTCTTTAACGGGACTTTGAAATGGGTATGCCGTTTCCATTCGAGTGTCATCACATATGTTTCTCACAGTAGCTTGCAGGTCATTATTGAAATCATCATTGAGATGCCCATCCGTCTGCCTCCACCTGAACATTAGACTCCTCTACATCAGAAACTGTACTTTCACACGCTAATTCTTTAGCATCCGTCACTGTGATCACAGTAAAACATCATCACTTTTGTTCTTCACTGCTCATAGCCCTGAAACACCCGGAGCTTCGTCTGCCGGCCCTGCACCATCGGATTCAGCGCTGATTACCACATCGCTTCTGACAGCGACGCCCGCACCAGCTGACTCGTTGTTTGAATTTTTTGCGGGACACGCACGGATTAAATGACCAGACTGGCCACAGTTAAAACATTTCATTTTGTCAGTCGTTACATAAATAATGTAATCATAATCATCAGCCCGAAAATGCAGAGACACATCTACATCATCCTTGTCATTCATAATCATGTAAACGAAACAACATGTTTTAGTAAATGCGATTCACTGCGGAAAGGGATCTTTTTAATGGGCGAGACCAGTTTACCATAACGAGACAAAGCTTTAGCTAATATCTCATTACTTAAGAAAGGTGGTACATTGGATAATGTGACTTTCTTTGAAGGTCTAGAAAGTGGTTAGCCTGACAAGCCAGACCCACATCAAGATGTTTGGTCTGGAAACTCACCATTGACAGCTCAATCCGAGGGGCGGATAAACGGTTGTCTTTCAAACTCCCTCTGCACGCGATAGGATAGCGGTACACCAACCAGAGCAACTAAGATGAAACAGAGCTCGCTGACAGATCAAACATTCGCCGTATCTGGTCGGCTAAACTCCGAACACATCTTCCCTTTTTAAGAATGACTTCAGTGCCATTCTTTGTTCTTTTCTCAGAGAAAAGCTTAACTCCAAGTCTTCCAGATTCGCGGTCAAAAATGATTCGAAAGACCGTCGTTCGCCAGTTTCTGTGTTAACTAGAAGCACGCAAACGCAACTCGGCCGTCGTCATTATGGCCCCGCCCACTGACTCTATACACGATGTGATTGGCCCGGCAAAAGTTAGGCGAATACAGCTCAGAAGGGTATTGAGAGTTGCTAGACGACACTTGCAGCAGATTAAATTTGCTGCCGCTAGGGTGCGTCTAGATTTCTAGGCTAGAAAGTGGTAACACAGGGGTTAATAAATCATCAACAACTATCCCCGTTTCAACTAGTTTATTGGCCTTTTCAACAGTGTTCAGAAAAACAACAGTAGTGTTATTCATTCTGGACGCAGACAAAATACTATCATGCCCAACTACATCACTCACTGCCAGGCAACACTTCTCTGCACTAATCGCGGACGCAACTTTCACTCCATGACGCCGGGTCAGTGAACTCAATGCGAGTGCGGGGCCATCATGCTCCCGATAAAACAGGTAGCAAGCGGCCCAAAACAACTATAACGTAAAAAAACAAACAAAAACAACTAACATAGAAAAGCCAGAAAACAGAGGGGGAAAAAAAGATTCACTCACAGAATCCACTCGCACCACTGAGTCCACACTCTCCCCCCAACAACAATAACATTGGAAGTGAGAGAGAGAGAGAGCGAGAGAGAGAGAGAGAGAGCGAGAGAGAGAGAGAGAGAGAGAGCGAGAGAGAGAGAGAGAGAGAGAGAGAGAGAGAGAGAGAGAGAGAGAGAGAGAGAGAGAGAGAGAGAGAGAGAGAGAGAGAGAGAGAGAGAGAGAGAGAGAGAGAGAGAGAGAGAGAGAGAGAGAGAGAGAGAGAGAGAGAGAGAGAGAGAGACGACAGACGCGTCAATGAATGAACATCCAGGCAATGTAAAAGTACAGAAAGGAAAGCACCACACTGTAAAAAAAAAAAAAAAAAAAAAAAAAAAAAAATTACAAAAGGGTAAACTGTGTGGCAGCACACTAAATCTGTGAAGATCTCATCAGAGGATTAAACAACTCCACAAACAGCATTACCAGCTTCACACATTACTAACCAGACTGACCAGACTGACTTTATTTGACGTCTACAGAAGCTCTTACTGAGAATTAACGAGGTTTATGAGGTTTTATGGGGTTTAGAGACTTAAAAACACTTTTATTTTAAAAACAATTATAAACAAACATATTCATTTACCACAATATGATGATAAAAAGTCATCAATTACAAAAAATAAATAACAAATAAATTAAAACAATTTGGCCCCACTTTATATTTGGTGGCCTTAAAGGACAACTCCGCTGAATTTTATCTTGATCGTTATATCTTTGTGAGTACAATCTATAGAAAAAAAAATGAACCGGATTGGTGCTTGCAACACGGAGCTATTAGAGTTAATGCCCAGAGCACCCCCTCAGCTAAAACGACAGCTTTGGGGGCATGCTCATAACGGGTGTCTTTGTGCCTCTTAACAGACACAAAATGCAATTAAAATGTCTGTTCAACATGATCAGGTCCCTCACATGACAACGAGATGCGTTTAGCCACTTAGCCATTGTTTAAGTTCACCTGTTTTAGCTGGCTAGCTGTGTCTCGCGCTGGATTCCCGTGGGGACTCAGCGGTAGCCGGAAAAGGGCAAAGTCGAGAAGAGTGTCGTGTGTATGAAGAGGTATTGCTTATCGGCTTGTCGGTTCTCAGTATTGAACGTTTCAGAGAGAAACTGTTTTCGATTCTGTCCTGCTGATCCGAGGGCCGCTGCTCGTTCAGTTACGTTCAGTTATATTGCATAATTCAGTTATATTGCATGCTCAGTATCAGCTGCCTGTGAGTTCATCAGATCTCTCAGCATAACATGACTCAGTTCAGTGAACGGTTGGAGTTACAACATATAATTCAAGACATTAGTTTATTTATATTCGGAGGGACTGTCACTCATGTCAGAAAGTGAGTAACTAAAGTAACGTGTGTGATCAGTGCTGATTTGAGACGCGAACCGTTTAGAACGATTCAGTCCGATTTGGTGAACTGGTTCACTAAAAAGAACCGGTTAAAAAGAACCGGTTAAAAAGAACGGTTCGTTAGTGAACCGGACATCACTAGAGTGATGATCCGATCGGGCTCACGAGTGAAGAAGAAATTGTTCGCATTTGTGCCTTTCCGAATTGTGAAAATTTGCAGCGAACACTTGACTAACTTACACAGACACAACACAGCCGGGCCGGTTGAAGAAAAATGCCATTCTGTGTTTAAAGACGGGTGCAGCCACTGTGGAGGTAATCTAAACTTTATTTATCCTTCCATTTGGGCACACACGGCTTGAGGAAAGATGTGCAGTAATAAAATAATCATGCTTTACACACACGATACTCCTCCCAACTGGACTGCCTTTTTTCCGGCTACTGCTGAGTTCCCACGGGACTTCAGCACGAGACACAGCTAGCCGCCTAAAACACTGTTTAACGTTAGATGAATTTAAACAATGGCTAAGTGGCTAAACGCATCTCGTTGTCATGTAAGGAACCTTTTCATGTTGAACAGACATTTTAATTGCATTTTGTGTCTTTTAAGAGGCACAAAGACACCCTTTACGTTTGTGCCCCCAAAGCTGCCGTTTTAGCTGAGGGGGTGCTCTGGGCATTAACTCTAATAGCTCCGTGTTGCAAGCACCAATCCGGTTCATTTTTTTTCTATAGACTGTACTCACAAAGATATAACGATCAAGATAAATGTAAAAATTTGCCGGAGTTGTCCTTTAAGTACTGTGCACTTACATCAAAAAATAAGTACTTACTTTGTTCAAATTGTATTGCAAAGCAATTTTGCTGATATTGAGATGGGATACGGGTAGAGTTAGGGACAGGTGTGTTTATTATGGGTACACTGTAAAAAAATTGTGCTGTAAAATAACGCTAATCTACTGGCAGCTGTGGTTGCCAGCAATTAACTGTTAATTTACAGCCCTCTACTGTTTATATACAGCTCTCCTTTTTTATAGTATGTTACTCGAATAATACCATCAAAGGTAACTTTTCATTTGGAAATCTGATTGCTTCAAACAGTTCTCATTTTACAACTAGTATTTATACTGTAAATTTGAGTCCTTTTACACTTAGTGTAGTAGAATGAATGTGAAAGAATGAAGAAACATGACTGTAAAGTTAGAGACAGGTGTGGTGGTGTGGGTCAGTTTAAGGGTAAAGTTAGGGACAGGTGTGGTGGTGTGGGTCAGTTTAAGGGTAAAGTTAGGGACAGGTGTGGTGGTGTGGGTCAGTTTAAGGGTAGAGTTAGGGTCAGGTGTGGTGGTGTGGGTCAGTTTAAGGGTAAAGTTAGGGACAGGTGTGGTGGTGTGGGTCAGTTTAAGGGTAAAGTTAGGGTCAGGTGGGGTGGTGTGGGTCAGTTTAAGGGTAAAGTTAGGGTCAGGTGTGGTGGTGTGGGTCAGTTTAAGGCTAGAGTTAGGGTCAGGTGTGGTGGTGTGGGTCAGTTTAAGGGTAGAGTTAGGGACAGGTGTGGTGGTGTGGGTCAGTTTAAGGGTAAAGTTAGGGTCAGGTGGGGTGGTGTGGGTCAGTTTAAGGGTAAAGTTAGGGTCAGGTGTGGTGGTGTGGGTCAGTTTAAGGGTAAAGTTAGGGTCAGGTGGGGTGGTGTGGGTCAGTTTAAGGGTAAAGTTAGGGACAGGTGTGGTGGTGTGGGTCAGGTTAAGGGTAACGTTAGAGACAGGTGTGGTGGTGTGGGTCAGTTTAAGGGTAGAGTTAGGGACAGGTTTTGTGGTGTGGGTCAGTTTAAGGGTAGAGTTAGAGACAGGTGTGGTGGTGTGGGTCAGTTTAAGGGTAGAGTTAGGGACAGGTGTGGTGGTGTGGGTCAGTTTAAGGGTAAAGTTAGGGTCAGGTGTGGTGGTGTGTGCCAGTTTAACGGTAAAGTTAGGGTCAGGTGTGGTGGTGTGGGTCAGTTAAAGGGTAGAGTTAGGGACAGGTGTGGTGGTGTGGGTCAGTTTAAGGGTAAAGTTAGGGACAGGTGGGGTGGTGTGGGTCAGTTTAAGGGTAAAGTTAGGGTCAGGTGGGGTGGTGTGGGTCAGTTTAAGGGTAAAGTTAGGGACAGGTGTGGTGGTGTGGGTCAGTTTAAGGGTAGAGTTAGGGTCAGGTGTGCTGGTATGGGTCAGTTTAAGGGTAAAGTTAGAGACAGGTGTGGTGGTGTGGGTCAGTTTAAGGGTAGAGTAAGGGACAGGTTTTGTGGTGTGGGTCAGTTTAAGGGTAGCGTTAGAGACAGGTGTGGGTCAGTTTAAGGGTAGAGTTAGGGACAGGTGTGGTGGTGTGGGTCAGTTTAAGGGTAAAGTTAGGGTCAGGTGTGGTGGTGTGTGCCAGTTTAACGGTACAGTTAGGGTCAGGTGTGGTGGTGTGGGTCAGTTTAAGGGTAAAGTTAGGGACAGGTGTGGTGGTGTGGGTCAGTTTAAGGGTAGAGTTAGGGACAGGTGTGGTGGTGTGGGTCAGTTGGAGGGTAGAGTTAGGGACAGGTGTGGTGGTGTGGGTAAGTTTAAGGGTAGAGTTAGGAACAGGTGTGGTGGTGTGGGTCAGTTTAAGGGTATAGTTAGGGACAGGTGTGGTGGTGTGGGTCAGTTTAACGGTAGAGTTAGGGACAGGTGTGGTGGTGTTGGTCAGTTTAAGGGTAGAGTTAGAGACAGGTGTGGTGGTGTGGGTCAGTTTAAGGGTAAAGTTAGGGTCAGGTGTGGTGGTGTGGGTCAGTTTAAGGGTAGAGTTAGAGACAGGTGTGGTGGTGTGAGTCAGTTTAAGGGTAGAGTTAGAGACAGGTGTGGTGGTGTGGGTCAGTTTAAGGGTAGAGTTAGGGACAGGTGTGGTGGTGTGGGTCAGTTTATGGGTAGAGTTAGGGACAGGTGAGGTGGTGTGGGCCAGTTTAAGGGTAGAGTTAGGGACAGGTTTGGTGGTGTGGGTCAGTTTAAGGGTAGAGTTAGGGTCAGGTGTGGTGGTGTGGGTCAGTTTAAGGGTAGAGTTAGGGACAGGTGTGGTGGTGTGGGTCAGTTTAAGGGTAGAGTTAGGGACAGGTGAGGTGGTGTGGGTCAGTTAAGGGTAGAGTTAGGGACAGGTGTGGTGGTGTGGGTCAATTAAGGGTAGAGATAGGGACAGGTGTGGTGGTGTGGGTCAGTTAAGGGTAGAGTTAGGGACAGGTGTGGTGGTGTGGGTCAATTAAGGGTAGAGATAGGGACAGGTGTGGTGGTGTGGGTCAGTTAAGGGTAGAGTTAGGGACAGGTGTGGTGGTGTGAGTCAGTTTAAGGGTAGAGTTAGGGACAGGTGTGGTGGTGTGGGTCAGTTTAAGGGTAGAGTTAGGGACAGGTGTGGTGGTGTGGGTCAGTTTAAGGGTAGAGTTAGGGACAGGTGTGGTGGTGTGGGTCAGTTTAAGGGTAGAGATAGGGACAGGTGTGGTGGTGTGGGTCAGTTTAAGGGTAGAGTTAGGGTCAGGTGTGGTGGTGTGGGTCAGTTTAAGGGTAAAGTTAGGGACAGGTGTGGTGGTGTGGGTAAGTTTAAGGGTAGAGTTAGGGACAGGTGTGGTGGTGTGGGTCAGTTTAAGGGTAGAGTTAGGGTCAGGTGTGGTGGTGTGGGTAAGTTTAAGGGTAGAGTTAGGGTCAGGTGTGGTGGTGTGGGTCAGTTTAAGGGTAGAGTTAGGGACAGGTGTGGTGGTGTGGGTCAGTTTAAGGTAGGGCTGGACAATAATTCAATATCAATATATATTGCGATATAATTTTTTTCAATAACGGTGATATGATTTTTAAACACATTTCCGATATTTCGATAAATATATAACAGCATTCCTCACTGACTGACGTTCAGGGCGCAGCCGTCAAGAGCAGAACATGATTGGCTACTCGCGCGATGACGTACACCACAGAAACGCAGTCAGTGCTCAGCTGTAGTAGGCTGATAGATCCAACGCGGCAAGTTTTAGCTACAAAAAGAGTTTCCCTGACCGCAACACAAATGTGACTGAACGAACTTCCACAAATAAGGAGAAAGAAATAGTTGATAAGAGAAGAAAGACTAACGTTAATTCAGTGGGGTGGAAGTGGTTCGGCGTGTCCCCCACACTTTTAATAGTGTATTTTCATCCCCCGCACTTTTACTGGGTCTCACCGGTCCTAGTCGACCCGCTCCGAGCGGGATTCGAAACGGCGTTACCTGGAGCGAGGGCGGGCAAGTTAACAGAGACGCCAAAGACCGCTTTCTCTAACCTCGGTTGACTGCACGCTTCTTGAGGTCTATTCGTATCTAAATATGAGGGGGACGCTCTCTCACAGAAAGTCCAAAAGCGGATTCGTAGAACTAATGTTACTGTCACGCTGGAGCTGCAGCTGAAGGACAACGTTACATATACAAATCCATATGAGCTGAAAGGTGACGATCGACAGTCAGACGATTGCGACAATATATGAAAGCAATGAAGGAGCATCATGAGCAACAAAACTGTTTTCAACTCTGATAATAATCATAAATGTTTGTTGAGCATCAAATCCTAATATGAGAATGATGAGTGACACTGAAGACTGGAGAAATGATGATAAATTCAGCTTTGATCACAGGAATAAATGACACTTTACTATATATTCACTTAGTGAACAGGTGATGTAGATCAGAATAATATTTCACTGTATTACGTTTTTTACTGCATTTTTAATTAAATAAATGCAGCATTAAATATATTCTATAGTTTTGCATAAAAGGAGAATAGAGCGCTATGAATTGTTCTTCACTGAAATTTAAAACTTAAAAGAAAATGCTCAATAAACTGTGTCTGTGGCATAGGAGCGCTGTACGCTGTGACTCTGCATTGCTTCTATAGCGCATCATTTTGCACACGGGATGCACATTAAGTGCATTTTGCCGCTCTGTATTGAGGTTATGCACGTGACATCACCGTCAGTGATCGGTTCCACCATCTGAAGAAGATCCATCCGCTAGAATATTCTGAGTCAGGCTGAATCCTGGCTGAAGCACTTTTGTTTAATCTATATTAAGAATAATATAATCAGCATATGTTGTAGTTTAAACTTAAAGATATTAATATTAATAAAGTGAGAGTCTTGTGTTTATTTGATGTTGATTTCACATTTCTTTTTCATATAAAGGCTAAATACAAATAAAAGGTGAACATTAATTTATTTGTACTGGTTTTATTTCTAAAATATATAGTTTTATAGGAGGATTATTCATAGACTTGGCAAATACATTTTTCAGAAGTTTGTAGGTACAGACATCCTTTGTGGCAGTTCTTAGTAGTTTTTTCTAAAGCTTTTATATAGTTCATATCGATATCGGAATTATATCGTATCGACCGAAATTAAGAAAAATATCGTGATATGAATTTTGGCCATATCGTCCAGCCCTAGTTTAATGGTAAAGTTATAGACAGGTGTGGTGGTGTGGGTCAGTTTAAGGATAAAGTTAGAGACAGGTGTGGTGGTGTGGGTGAGTTTAAGGGTAGAGTTAGGGTCAGGTGGGGTGGTGTGGGTCAGTTTAAGGATAAAGTTAGAGACAGGTGTGGTGGTGTGGGTCAGTTTAAGGGTAGAGTTAGGGACAGGTGTGGTGGTGTGGGTCAGTTTAAGGGTAGAGTTAGGGACAGGTGAGGTGGTGTGGGTCAGTTTAAGGGTAAAGTTAGGGACAGGTGTGGTGGTGTGGGTCAGTTTAAGGGTAGAGTTAGGGACAGGTGTGGTGGTGTGGGTCAGTTTAAGGGTAGAGTTAGGGACAGGTGTGGTGGTGTGGGTCAGTTTAAGGGTAGAGTTAAAGGGTTACTTCAGCGATTAGCATATGGCTTTGTATCAGTAGAAACCCTGGAGAATATTCAAATTATTGTGCTTTCCCCCCTCATATCCCCCTGAGACAAGAGATTTATGCATTTTATTTCTGGAAAAATTCCTCCTATGATGCAAAATGACGATTTTTGCATCATAGGAGGAATGTTTGCCCAGAGGCTAAAGACTACAGCCAGCAGAGGGAGCTATTTCCGCATGTTTTGAATCTGCGCATGGGGGATGGGAGATTACACTCAGCTGGCAGGGAGAGCTCAGCTTGCAGACAGGATAATTTAAACGGAGCTATCGTGAGCAATGTAAGTCTTTTAACTTCTCAAATTCATTTCTATGAAAGTTAAGCTTGCAAAGGCATGAACTGAAACGCGTGCCAGACTGAACTCCTGTGTGAATGTATGCCGCGAATGTAGTCGCGATTACCTCAGCTCTCATCACTCGTGCAGTTAGTGCTCAGGGCTGTGACACTCATTATATTGAACAGACACGTTCAGTTTTTAATTGTAGTGTCTTCTCTAACTCAGTCACAGTAATAAAGTTGGTGGTGTTGGGAATGGCCTCACAGGGCAGCGAAGCATTCTGGGAATTGTAGTCTTTCATCCCCTTGGGACAAAAATACATTTTCTGTCTTTTCTCAGTCTAGAAGACACCAAATTCAAAAATAATTTCACATTTCTACTGCATTGATGACCCAGTTTAAATACAGATTCATCTTCCCAGCGCTGAAGTACCCCTTTAAGGACAGGTGTGGTGGTGTGGGTCAGTTTAAGGGTAAAGTTAGGGACAGGTGTGGTGGTGTGGGTCAGTTTAAGGGTAGAGTTAGGGAAAGGTGAGGTGGTGTGGGTCAGTTTAAGGGTAAAGTTAGGGACAGGTGTGGTGGTGTGGGTCAGTTTAAGGGTAGAGTTAGGGACAGGTGTGGTGGTGTGGGTCAGTTTAAGGGTAGAGTTAGGGACAGGTGTGATGGTGTGGGTCAGTTTAAGGGTAAAGTTAGGGACAGGTGTGGTGGTGTGGGTCAGTTTAAGGGTAAAGTTAGGGACAGGTGTGGTGGTGTGGGTCAGTTTAAGGGTAGAGTTAGGGTCAGGTGGGGTGGTGTGGGTCAGTTTAAGGGTAGAGTTAGGGTCAGGTGAGGTGGTGTGGGTCAGTTTAAGGGTAGAGTTAGGGACAGGTGAGGTGGTGTGGGTCAGTTTAAGGGTAAAGTTAGGGACAGGTGTGGTGGTGTGGGTCAGTTTAAGGGTGGAGTTAGGGTCAGGTGGGGTGGTGTGGGTCAGTTTAAGGGTAGAGTTAGGGTCAGGTGTGATGGTGTGGGTCAGTTTAAGGGTAAAGTTAGGGACAGGTGTGGTGGTGTGGGTCAGTTTAAGGGTAAAGTTAGGGACAGGTGTGGTGGTGTGGGTCAGTTTAAGGGTAGAGTTAGGGTCAGGTGGGGTGGTGTGGGTCAGTTTAAGGGTAGAGTTAGGGTCAGGTGTGATGGTGTGGGTCAGTTTAAGGGTAAAGTTAGGGACAGGTGTGGTGGTGTGGGTCAGTTTAAGGGTAGAGTTAGGGTCAGGTGTGGTGGTGTGGGTCAGTTTAAGGGTAGAGTTAGGGTCAGGTGTGGTGGTGTGGGTCAGTTTAAGGGTAGAGTTAAGGACAGGTGGGGTGGTGTTGGTCAGTTTAAGGGTAGTGTTAGGGACAGGTGTGGTGGTGTGTCTCAGTTTAGAGTTAGGGACAGGTGTGGTGGTGTGGGTCAGTTTAAGGGTAGAGTTAGGGACAGGTGTGGTGGTGTGGGTCAGTTTAAGGGTAGAGTTAGGGACAGGTGAGGTGGTGTGGGTCAGTTTAAGGGTAAAGTTAGGGACAGGTGTGGTGGTGTGGGTCAGTTTAAGGGTAGAGTTAGGGACAGGTGTGGTGGTGTGGGTCAGTTTAAGGGTAGAGTTAGGGACAGGTGTGGTGGTGTGGGTCAGTTTAAGGGTAGAGTTAAGGACAGGTGTGGTGGTGTGGGTCAGTTTAAGGGTAAAGTTAGGGACAGGTGTGGTGGTGTGGGTCAGTTTAAGGGTAGAGTTAGGGAAAGGTGAGGTGGTGTGGGTCAGTTTAAGGGTAAAGTTAGGGACAGGTGTGGTGGTGTGGGTCAGTTTAAGGGTAGAGTTAGGGACAGGTGTGGTGGTGTGGGTCAGTTTAAGGGTAGAGTTAGGGACAGGTGTGATGGTGTGGGTCAGTTTAAGGGTAAAGTTAGGGACAGGTGTGGTGGTGTGGGTCAGTTTAAGGGTAAAGTTAGGGACAGGTGTGGTGGTGTGGGTCAGTTTAAGGGTAGAGTTAGGGTCAGGTGGGGTGGTGTGGGTCAGTTTAAGGGTAGAGTTAGGGTCAGGTGAGGTGGTGTGGGTCAGTTTAAGGGTAGAGTTAGGGACAGGTGAGGTGGTGTGGGTCAGTTTAAGGGTAAAGTTAGGGACAGGTGTGGTGGTGTGGGTCAGTTTAAGGGTGGAGTTAGGGTCAGGTGGGGTGGTGTGGGTCAGTTTAAGGGTAGAGTTAGGGTCAGGTGTGATGGTGTGGGTCAGTTTAAGGGTAAAGTTAGGGACAGGTGTGGTGGTGTGGGTCAGTTTAAGGGTAAAGTTAGGGACAGGTGTGGTGGTGTGGGTCAGTTTAAGGGTAGAGTTAGGGTCAGGTGGGGTGGTGTGGGTCAGTTTAAGGGTAGAGTTAGGGTCAGGTGTGATGGTGTGGGTCAGTTTAAGGGTAAAGTTAGGGACAGGTGTGGTGGTGTGGGTCAGTTTAAGGGTAAAGTTAGGGACAGGTGTGGTGGTGTGGGTCAGTTTAAGGGTAGAGTTAGGGTCAGGTGTGGTGGTGTGGGTCAGTTTAAGGGTAGAGTTAGGGTCAGGTGTGGTGGTGTGGGTCAGTTTAAGGGTAGAGTTAAGGACAGGTGGGGTGGTGTTGGTCAGTTTAAGGGTAGTGTTAGGGACAGGTGTGGTGGTGTGTCTCAGTTTAGAGTTAGGGACAGGTGTGGTGGTGTGGGTCAGTTTAAGGGTAGAGTTAGGGACAGGTGTGGTGGTGTGGGTCAGTTTAAGGGTAGAGTTAGGGACAGGTGAGGTGGTGTGGGTCAGTTTAAGGGTAGAGTTAGGGACAGGTGTGGTGGTGTGGGTCAGTTTAAGGGTAGAGTTAGGGACAGGTGTGGTGGTGTGGGTCAGTTTAAGGGTAGAGTTAGGGACAGGTGTGGTGGTGTGGGTCAGTTTAAGGGTAGAGTTAGGGACAGGTGTGGTGGTGTGGGTCAGTTTAAGGGTAGAGTTAGAGACAGGTGTGGTGGTGTGGGTCAGTTTAAGGGTAGAGTTAGGGTCAGGTGTGGTGGTGTGGGTAAGTTTAAGGGTAGAGTTAGGGTCAGGTGTGGTGGTGTGGGTCAGTTTAAGGGTAGAGTTAGGGACAGGTGTGGTGGTGTCGGTCAGTTTAAGGGTAGAGTTAGGGACAGGTGTGGTGGTGTGGGTCAGTTTAAGGGTAAAGTTAGGGACAGGTGTGGTTGTGTGGGTCAGTTTAAGGGTAGAGTTAGGGACAGGTGTGGTGGTGTGGGTCAGTTTAAGGGTAAAGTTAGGGACAGGTGTGGTGGTGTGGGTCAGTTTAAGGGTAGAGTTAGGGTCAGGTGGGGTGGTGTGGGTCAGTATAAGGGTAAAGTAAGGGACAGGTGTAGTGGTGTGGGTCAGTTTAAGGGTAGAGTTAGGGTCAGGTGGGGTGGTGTGGGTCAGTTTAAGGGTAGAGTTAGGGTCAGGTGGGGTGGTGTGGGTCAGTTTAAGGGTAGAGTTAGGGACAGGTGTGGTGGTGTGGGTCAGTTTAAGGGTAGAGTTAGGGTCAGGTGGGGTGGTGTGGGTCAGTTTAAGGGTAGAGTTAGGGACAGGTGTGGTGGTGTGGGTCAGTTTAAGGGTAAAGTTAGGGTCAGGTGGGGTGGTGTGGGTCAGTTTAAGGGTAGAGTTAGGGACAGGTGTGGTGGTGTGGGTCAGTTTAAGGGTAGAGTTAGGGACAGGTGTGGTGGTGTGGGTCAGTTTAAGGGTAGAGTTAGGGTCAGGTGTGGTGGTGTGAGTCAGTTTAAGGGTAGAGTTAGGTACAGGTGTGGTGGTGTGGGTCAGTTTAAGGGTAGAGTTAGGGACAGGTGTGGTGGTGTGGGTCAGTTTAAGGGTAAAGTTAGGGACAGGTGTGGTGGTGTGGGTCAGTTTAAGGGTAGAGTTAGGGACAGGTGTGGTGGTGTGAGTCAGTTTAAGGGTAAAGTTAGGGACAGGTGTGGTGGTGTGGGTCAGTTTAAGGGTAGAGTTAGGGACAGGTGTGGCGGTGTGGGTCAGTTTAAGGGTAGAGTTAGGGACAGGTGTGGTGGTGTGGGTCTGTTTAAGGGTAGAGTTAGGGACAGGTGTGCTGGTATGGGTCAGTTTAAGGGTAGAGTTAGGGACAGGTGTGGTGGTGTGGGTCTGTTTAAGGGTAGAGTTAGGGACAGGTGTGGCGGTGTGGGTCAGTTTAAGGGTAGAGTTAGAGACAGGTGTGGTGGTGTGGGTCTGTTTAAGGGTAGAGTTAGGGACAGGTGCGGTGGTGTGGGTCAGTTTAAGGGTAGAGTTAGGGACAGGTGTGGTGGTGTGGGTCAGTTTAAGGGTAGAATTAGGGACAGGTGTGGTGGTGTGGGTCAGTTTAAGGGTAGAGTTAGGGACAGGTGTGGTGGTGTGGGTCAGTTTAAGGGTAGAATTAGGGACAGGTGTGGTGGTGTGGGTCAGTTTAAGGGTAGAGTTAGGGACAGGTGTGGTGGTGTGGGTCAGTTTAAGGGTAAAGTTAGGGACAGGTGAGGTGGTGTGGGTCCTCACCTTAAGGGTAGAGTTAGGACAGGTGTGGTGGTGTGGGTCAGTTTAAGGGTAGAGTTAGGGACAGGTGTGGTGGTGTGGGTCAGTTTAAGGGTAGGGTTAGGGACAGGTGTGGTGGTGTGGGTCAGTTTAAGGGTAGGGTTAGGGTCAGGTGTGGTGGTGTGGGTCAGTTTAAGGGTAGAGTTAGGGACAGGTGTGGTGGTGTGGGTCAGTTTAAGGGTAGAGTTAGGGACAGGTGTGGTAATGGGACTCGATGATGGTGAGATTAGTTCTCCGTGTGGATCAGCTGTTGTCAGACTCCTTCTGCAGACACAAATCTCACTGGAGTGGATTATTCCAATTATTGGCAAACTAAATGTTTGAAAATGTAAACTGATATTTCCTGACACACTATTGCAAAATACTGTATCTACTTTAAATAACTGGCTTAAAGATTTTTTTGGGGGGTGAAAATACTAACGTGCCAAAGACTTTTATATAGTACTGTACAATAAAAATGAAAATGAAGTGCAATGTGACATTACTTTAAAAAAATCTAATTCTAATTTTGTGGCACTTAAATTATTTGGCTCCTATTTTTCCCCTATAGGAGCCGGTGCTCCTTAATTGATGTTTTAGTCTGGAGCCCTGATCAGTTCAGATGAAGATTTCAACCTTTTTCATCGCTATTTTGATTTATACTTACAGATACACCTTTGTAATTGAATAATTATGATGGAAGGTCATGGCTTAAATAAAATTTTCCTGTTTTCTATATATTTCCTGTAGATCCTCCAAAGAGCGTCTCAGCGTCCGTCAGTCCGTCTGTAATAGTGGAGGGAGATTCAGTGACTCTGAGCTGCAGCAGTGACTCAAACCCTCCTGCTGTGAACTTCAGCTGGTTTAAAGGAAGAACATCTCTGGGATCTGGCGACACCTACAGGATCACTAATATTGAGTCTGAGGCCAGTGGAAAATATGAATGCTCTGCTAGAAACAAACACGGATCTCAGATCTCTGCTCCTGTGAACGTGAATGTCATGTGTGAGTCTGCCTTTACTATTGAGCAGTTCTGGTTGATAACTGTTTAATCATTGGTCTTATTGAATGACATTTTTATATATTTTTTTATTTTCCTGTAGATCCTCCAAAGAGCGTCTCAGTGTCCGTCAGTCCGTCTGAAATAGTGGAGGGAGATTCAGTGACTCTGAGCTGCAGCAGTGACTCAAACCCTCCTGCTGTGAACTTCAGCTGGTTTAAGGAGGATCAAACCTCAGCTGTTGGATCTGGACAGAGTTTCAGCATCTCCAGCTTTAACTCCAGTTTCAGTGGACGCTTCTACTGTGAGGCTCAGAATAAATATGGCTCTCAGAGATCAGCGTCTGTTTCACTCTCTGTTAAAGGTATTTCCTATAAACACACTCCTTCAGTTCAGTCCGTCTCTCATGTGAAATGATCTTCATGATCATCTTGTTTCAGGAGTTCAGAGAGCAGTTCTGCACACAGTTTATGGGCTCGTGGCGGGATTGATCTTCATCATCGTCATCATCATTGTCATCATCATCGTGTTCATAAAGTGAGTGAAGTTTGTCTACACACTAAACAAAAATTCAATCGCACATCTAAAATAAACTGACTCTCCTTTTCTTTTTAAACACAAACATTTTGTAATAGCTTTCTCTCTGTTTTCAGGAGGAAGAAGAGGAGAGAAGGAGGAACTGAAGACTTGAATCAAAAGCAGGTGAGTCGGCAAACACACACCTCCATCTACAACTCAATACAGTGAGATTGTGTCGCATTGAAATTTGAAGACAATAGTGTGTGTGTTACAGTATTGTATAAGACTGTATTATACAGTATTGTATACAGTATAAGACAATACTGTGTCTGCAAAGAAACAGGCATCTTTCCAGTGAAACACATTTATTAGAAGAATGTTTTCTGAAAGAATTAAATATTTAGTGTCAATTATGAATGGAACATCTCAGTTCACTTATTTCTCTAATCATTTCTGCACAAACTCTTTTTCTTTAAACATGTCTTATACTCACTCATTCACTTTTATTGTTTATTCACAATAAACACAAAAGAAGCCAAATGTAACTTAGTTTGTACTCTTAAACAATCATTTTGTATGTTAAACCCTTTTAGTGTGCGCACATTTTCAGTCAAAGCTTAGATTACATGCTTTGAATATGTCTAAATAATTATGTTCTCACGTGCCGCATTTCGTGACTCTTTCTGTCCTATGCACATGAACAGAAACTAATTTGTGCTTTCGTTAACTCTACTACGACTTTATGACACAATTTACACAAAATGGCGGACATTAGTGAACTCCATGTGCTTCACTGAACTCACATTACTAGTCACTGATTCGTGTAACCATTATAGACGGTTTCAATGGCAGCAACATAAACAAACGCTACTCTGCATGCGCGCTTTTGTGGCCCAAACTTTAATTTTGATTGTGCACCATTATCTTAATGTATAGATTTTTTTTTTGTTTCAGCATGTTTATTATAAATAATCTCCCATTTATGTCTTTAATATAGAGTGGGAAAACGCCCCACTTAAAGGGTAGGCAAAACTGAAAATCCTGTCATTCATTACTCACCGTCACGTTGATCCCAGATTTTCCACTAGAAAAAAATGGTGCCGGTCAAAGTGACCGGCAGAGGTTTCGTTTTCCGGACATTTTGATGATATGCCGGTCAAAAACTCCTGAAAGCAGTTTATGTAACTTTAAAAAAATGACATAATCAGGCCGTATATGCAACATGTTTATTAGCCGAACTTTCAAATAGACGAAAAAAAAACATGAACGTCCGATTGGCGTCAATCAACCAATTTTTTTAACTCATAGGCGTAATTTGCGGGTGGGACATGTCCCCACCACTTTTTTTAAAACATCTTGCTTCACGGATTAACCTAACTAATACAAACAAAACATCTCTGGTTAACTAGAAGAGCATCATTTCATTCGTTTGTTAAATAAGAGGCGATCTGACACTCGTTGCCGCTGTTATCAGTGCTGCAGATTTCTCTCGTGGCTCCTGCAGTCTCCACACAGACGAGCGCTTTAATCTAACGTTTAACGCCGTTGCAGAGACTTCTGTTTGTTCTGGTCAGATCGCGAAACAAAATGCACAAAAACTGTCCCTGCTCTTGATGTACAACCACTGATGGTATTCGGTTTTGATGAGAGAGAAAATAGGCTACAAGGGCAGATTAGAAACGAGAACTTCTGACAAGTTTAACAGACTAGCAGTGATTAAGCAAAGTGTGCAAATCTATTTGCCTTTATTCACATGAAAAATCTTGGCACAACACTATTGTGTTTAGATGCAATAATTAAACGCAATTAATAAATGTAATTATAAACTCAGTATGTCTCATTTAGTTGGTAACATTTAAATTGGCCACCGTGTGAAATGACAAAATCATATAATAGAATATAACAGTATACTGATAACTGTAAGCAGGTAAGCACTACAAGATGGTTTTGAAATCATTTGAGAAAACGACAAAATTACTTATTCACAAAATGACGTGTGTGAATAAGTGCTACCGTTTTAAAATGTGCTTGCACCCGATCATATTCAGTAGAAGGTAAAAAAAAAAATTCCCTTAAACTTTACCATCCCGCTCATGCCCATCGCCGTGATCATCTGTATCCAGCTGGTTGTTTACCGTGAGTTCTGAACACTGCACCATGTGCTTATTTAAATCTTTTCGTTTCTACACATATTAGGCTACATATTCCTCATGTCTGTGAGGCAAGCCTGCCGAGTTTCAGTTTATTTGAGACGCGCTTCAGTTCATGAGCAATGAAAGCGATGGCTTCCGCGATCTAGTCTACTTATTTATTTCTTATTAATTAAATACATGCAATTAACCGAAGAAACCTTTATTAAAATTAAGAGACAATTTGTACAAAACGAAAGACAGGCTTTTTACAAAACAAAACTTAATATTAAACTAAATATAACCACCAAAATCATTTGTGACCCACTTGCATCTTTGCACTTATATCATAATCAGATGAAATCTAAAAATAATATTATAATATTTAAACATAAATATGAAGAAAAAAAACATTGTTTAATGGCTAGAACAAGTATAGTAAGCTACAGATTTATGTCATGTCTGAGCTGGATTTGAACGAACATCATTTTACCGGCGGGTTCACAGTAGCCTATATAAATGCGTGCGCACTCGCCTTTCAATTATGCAATGCGTCGGCATAACATGTTTCTTTGTTTCATAATATAAGATTAATGTTGGGAAACTTGTGTCATGTGCTCTCTGCTTGATTTTTAATATTTATATCATGTTAACCAAGAATAGTACGTCAAAATGTATTTCTACTGAGTAGTGCGCCATACTCTATCCACTAACCAGACCATAGACCGTAAAAAAATATGGACGACTCGACATCATCCGTTTCCGCTTGGCAGATTTGAAGCTTTTAGGCGGCCTGCACGGCGCGGACATCTTGGGACCGAGTCTGCGCAGTAGCGATTTCGGGTCCGGAGTTGCGCAGTAGAGCGCAGGAAGTAGAGCAGGAAGTACAGTCGCGATATCAAAAGCCCGCCCACACTCTCGCAGATGCAGAACAATTAATTATGTTGGTGTGAAATAAACAGTTATGGAAATGTAGAAATTAAAGATAAAGCTTCAATCTGCTCCCAAAAATTTCGAAAAAAGTCAGTTAGTGCCTCAGTGACAACTTCACTCAGAGAAGCCGTCAGTCTCAGCTGTCAATCATGACGTCACACCCCCGTTTTTATAGCATCAAATAACTAACTCAAAGTAAACTTATTTTAAAAACGAACACCTGAAATGAAATCATCGTGATGATAACTGCCTTCAGTGACATAAACTAACTTTGGGGAAAAAATATTGAAGTGTAATTTTATTATTTAGTTTGCCTCGCGTCCATTAGAAAACACAGAGGAGCGGCTATACTGGGACCGGTCACCGGGGGGCGATCGAGGCGCGAAAGCTTCAGTAAATGAGAGGGAGACTGCAGGCTTGAACCAGACCGATAAACAGACACAGACCGGAAGTTAACTTCGGGCCAGGCGCGTAACTGTAGCAACGCGCGTGCGTTCGATGAAACCGTCTATACAGGAAACAAATGAACTCTCTTTACAACATATTCTCCTCTCAATTCACAGTGTTAACAGTACACAGTATATCCGATTCTCTGCATTAACTCTCACGACAGTGGTTCTCCATTACACTTGTGTTACATTCACGGATAGTCAAAACACTGTTTTAATACTCAAGAAATACTCAACACATATTACAACACTACATTTTATTTATTTTAAATTAAGAGTTTGACTACATTACGGTCTCGACATTAACGCTTGTCCGCAACAAGTGGATTTCTTAAAGGGACAATAATTGAAATGATTTTACTTGGCCAACAGACAAGAGACTGATTACAATGCCAATTACAAAAAAAATAACTAATGAATCACCAGAATGTAAGAATGATTCTGCATTAATTTAGTGTAAGTGGTGATTGATAGTGGATATGGATAATGTAATGAACTGACGGGAACAACACGCTGTTGACGCTCGCGCATCTTGAGGAGAAATCAAAAGAGCGCTGCTCACACAGAGAAACTGCGGTAAACATTCAAAATGTTCAAAAAGCTTTTATATGTATAACATATGATAGAGTTAAACAACACCACAACCAAATGTGATGTTTTCCTGAACAGCATCACGTTTGAAAATGACACTGATTTCATATGACAGCTCCATAAACAGTTAATTAACAATTAGTCACTTACATTTGAGATGCGATATTGAGTGTGTTTGTTCCATTTCAGCTGCGAAAATAGTTCCAAACAGCAGAACCATAACACCCCTCACGCAGGGCGTACTTTTCATCTAACACTTGGTGGGACAATAAACATAAAATTTCTCAAGAGCAATTTTTGAAGGGGACACAAATAATACAGCCCAATTTGTACTTGTAAGGATATCTGCAACACACACACACACACACACACACACACACACACACACACACACACACACACACACACACACACACACGCACACACACACACACACACACAAAAACCGTTTTGCATGCATTAATCCAATAATGTAGGCAGGTTTATAATCATATCCCAAATGTTAGGATGTTTCGGGCACATGTGCATTTTAAGATGTTCTGAAGGCCAAAAAATTAGATAATAATAGCTTGAAAAACCATGTCACTGGGCAGATTATTTGTCTTATGTCCACATCTCTCTTTTTCTCTGTTTTTTTTAATCTTGCCGTTTCTTCCCCTCATAATCGTCAGTGAAGAAAGTAAACATATGGTTTACATATGAACATTTATATGTTTTATGAATAACTTTCTAAGACATGTTCATTTACTGTTTATTAAAGTTTTAAGTTTATTCAATTAATTCACAATAAGCTCACATTCATTACTAATCTTATGCCCAAAGTTGTTTTTTAATTTATTGATCTGATGAAAACGGCTTTGTTAATATTTCTTGTTTGTTAACAATTAGGCCTACTCGAACTGTTTCTAAACTTAAAAATGCTTTTTTTTTTTGTCCCGTTTGCGTCTGTATTGTCTATTCAAAAATACAAATCTCATAACATTATTTAATGCAGTTGTAATTTTTCCGGGTAAATTATTTAATTTTATTGGTAACAGCCCTATGGTGTCTTATTTTAATTTAATGTATAGATCAAATTTAAGAATATTATATGAAACCTGAAGCATAGCTTATATTTAATAAGATTAGCGTGAAAATTATAAAGGTAAAATATCACAAATATGCGGATTTCAAATATGTCAAAGCTGATTGAACACTGAGAACATTGCTCCAGAATAAGTTATATTTACAACAGACACACACACACACACACACACACACACACACACACACACACACACACACACACACACACACACACACACACACACACACACACACACACACACACACACACACACACACACACACACACACACACACACACACACACACACACACACACACACACACAAATCTAACTTTTTTCCGGACAAGCACATTTTTTACTCGGACAAGTGAATGACCGATTTGAGCATAAGCATGCTTAATGTGAAGCCCTGCATTATATTTTAGATGAATGCACAATTGTTATATTCTATTTTTTTAAAAACATTTTTTACATGTTTACAATGTTTGGTAACTGTAAGATTACTATTGTATGCTTGACCAATACACTGTTTTGTTTCCACTGCTACACTTAAATTTATTTAAAGAAGTTTGATTACAGTCTGTTTTAGATTTGAATGCACAATTGTTCTTTAAATAAGAATTCAACACTTTGCATACATCTGTTATTTTGTCTTATTGTGTCAGTAAAGTCTGGTGCCTTTAGTCTCTTCAAGGAAGGTATAAGGTGAAAGGTATACAATTTATTATAAATTCAACAATAGTATCGGATCGATATCGGGTATCGACAGATACACAAAGCCCAGGCATCGGTATCGGGACTGAAAAAGTCAGATCGGTGCACCTCTAGTTTTCATGTCTAATATTACATGTTTCCACATATGAAGCAATATCAGTCTATAAATGTCTCTCCATAGATGGCTGACGCGAGTGATGATACGTACACAGCTCTGGATCCAGCGTCCAGAACATCTGCTGACATTTACAGCACAATCCCAGTCAGTAAACGTCTCAGACACTTTCTCAGTCAGATTCAGCAGATCCACACATAAACAGGCTTTTTGTTGATCCGTCTCTCACAGGGTGTTCAGTCCAGAGCTCCTGATGGCATCTACACGGCTCTTGAGCTTCAGTCCAGATCTTCTGAATATGAGACTCTAGCAGTGACTTCAGCAGATCCACATTAAACTCTCCTCACTGAATCCCTGCTGACTGATGCTCCTCAGAAACCCATCATCCACCATCACCAGCTCAACATCATCTCATTATCAATGACAGTCTGCTTTCTTAAACCGCGTATATTGCAATTCAGCTTATAAGAGGATTTTTAGAATTGTGTTTTTTTGTATTAGTCTTGCATTTCTATATTTTAGCCACAATTTCATATTTTTCATGTATGTGCTGCATATGCAAATGTATTTTAGGAGAACACTTGTGCAGTTTGAATGATTTAAATAAGATCGCAGCAGCATTTACTCAATACTTCAGTGTCGTCTTTACATTAATAGTTAAATGTACAGTATTGTTCAAAATAATAGCAGTACAATGTGACTAACCAGAATAATCAAGGACCAAAAAGAACAATTTTACTCTCATCAGTCCACAAAATGTTCCTCCACTTCTCTTTAGGCCAGTTGATGTGTTCTTTGGCAAATTGTAACCTCTTCTGCACATGCCTTTTTTTTAACAGAGGGACTTTGCGGGGGATTCTTGAAAATAGATTAGCTTCACACAGACGTCTTCTAACGGTCACAGTACTTACAGGTAACTCCAGACTGTCTTTGATCATCCTGGAGGTGATCATTGGCTGAGCCTTTGCCATTCTGGTTATTCTTCTATCCATTTTGATGGTTGTCTTCCGTTTTCTTCCACGTCTCTCTGGTTTTGCTCTCCATTTTAAGGCATTGGAGATCATTTTAGCTGAACAGCCTATCATTTTTTTGCACCTCTTTATAGGTTTTCCCCTCTCTAATCAACTTTTTAATCAAAGTACGCTGTTCTTCTGAACAATGTCTTGAACGACCCATTTTCCTCAGCTTTCAAATGCATGTTCAACAAGTGTTGGCTTCATCCTTAAATAGGGGCCACCTGATTCACACCTGTTTCTTCACAAAATTGATGACCTCAGTGATTGAATGCCACACTGCTATTTTTTTGAACACACCCCTTTCAACTAATTCAACTAATTGCCCAATTGCACAGCCTTAAGAGCGTGCATATCATGAATGCTGGGTCTCATTTGTTTTCTGAGAATCTACTGAACCTACTGGTAACTTGTTTGCCACGTAGCAATAAAAAAAATATACGAAAAACCTTGATTATTCTGGTTAGTCACATTGTACTGCTATTATTTTGAACAATACTGTATGCATGTTAATAATCCCAGCTAAGCAGTATGTTCATGTTAATCTCAGTAATCTGTGACTGATTGTGTTAAAGTCTCTGTCATGTCTGACTGCTCTGTTGACTGGATTTTCTTCTGCTGTATCTTTACTGAAGGAACATAATCATTTTTGTAGTGTTTAAAATACCAACATCTCCAATAAACATTTCTCTCGTAGCTGCGGTGTATTTTCTCATTATAACTGACATTATTAGTGATATTTTGTGTGTGTGTCCAGACTGCCATCTAGAGGATATCAGTCACACTAATAAACGCCTGTAGGTTTTATAAAGTATAAGTAATAAAAGGTCAGAAGTAAAGAAGTGATGAACTAGAATACTGAGATCGGACCAAATGAAAATACGCAAGCGAACCAGAATAGTGAATAATTCATATTAATAGTTATTAATTTAATACATTCTCATTGTATTATTATTCATAGTGGTAACAAATAACCAATCAAACAGGATTAAAGACTGCAGGAGTCTGAACACCAATCAGATTAACGCCTGTCGCCGTTGCTCCGCCCACAGCGCGGGAAAATCCTCAGGAATTAGAAACGGAAAGAAACGGACAGAGACAAAACACCGGTTTGAAAAACAGAAGTGAGAAAATCTTCCTTGTGTTCGGTCTTCATCACACTCCAGCACAGTAGGTGTTTGCATGAGAATACCTGGACTAATCTGTCATATTATTTCCATTGTTTGTGAGTATTGAGTTCCAGTGTCTGATCGTGTTAGTTGTGTTTTATGAAAATCAGGGGAAAACTGAGTATCAAGTCACTAGGATTCATTTTCACCTCCAGTATTTTTAACTTACAGAACAAAACGACCACATTTACAACTAACATTTTGACATCATTTACTCGCCTCCAAAGGTGATGTTTCTGAAGTGGGACATGAACCTATTTTATATGAGTATGGAACCGTTAAATGTGTTTTTGCTTATTGTGTAAGATTTTCTGTCTTAAACCTCATTGTTACAGATATCATCCAATGAATTATTTAATAAACAGATCAAATTAACAGATTTTACAGTTGCTCAGTTGGTTTTGAGTCCTAAATTTTCTAAAACTTAAAGGGGGGGTGAAATGCTGTTTCATGTGTTGGACTTTTTATTATTTATTCCCCAAAGTCCACCCCAAGTTCAATGATCGGCCAGGAGTCGAGTTATCAATTAAAAGTATACATTTATTAAAAGTAACAGCGAGTAAAAAAGGTTTCTGAGCTCAGGATTCAGAACAACAGATATAAGCATCAGGGCAGTCCTGAATGCCGCACAACTTTTACATCCATGTTTATATTCTTGTTCTTCCATCTCCTCCCCACACCACGTTTCCTCCAATCTGGGTGTACTGCGTCATCAGTCTCCAGGCAGTATTTCTATGAACACAGGTTAACCACACACACACAAAGAAAGCACAGCTCTGGTATTTTTCCATATTATAAGACATATCCTTCTGCATCTTTGTTTCATCTTTAACCTCAGTTTCACTTGTAGCTATGTGGTTCTCAGAAATGCTCTACCCCCGCTGTCTCACCCTTGCTTGACCTCGTACCGCATCTACTTCTCCTCAGTTTCGTTTCACACCTTTTATAGCGCTTCTGCAAAATCATCTGCACATCTGCATGTTAAATCATCATAAACAAACATAAAAAATACATAATGAACATTATATTCAATCATTAATACTTCATGGTGAAAAATACAATTAATACTGTGTACTTAATATTGTAGACTGTGAATCATAATCTGCAACATGGTTAATACTTAAAATCATAATAAGCAACTTGCATGAAAATAATAAACATTTCCTTAAAATAAATGAAAATATCCTTCAATTCCCTCTCTTGATCTCTTAAAAAAGAGATCACATCACCTCCACTTCACTCTCCATATCATCACATTCCACCTCTGCTCCCAGAAGTGGCATTGCATAGGCTGGAGGCCGGTCATCTTTCCTTTCAATTGCAGCCACAATCATCCTGTTACAAAGAGACCTTATGCATGGTATACAACAACATCCACATGTTACAATTATTCCCTAAACATATTCCCAGGGTATAAAATATTGAAATTATTACCCCCTTCCAATTTCCAAACATGTTAGTCATCCATTTGTCCACTGGGTTATCTATACCAGAGTGTTTCTTCATTTCACTTGACAAAGCCCTCAATCCTGCTAAGGCCTTAGTCACACTACCATCAGGAGCAGTATTGTTTGGAATGAAGGTACAGCACATCTCTCCTATCATAGATTTTTAGAATTTTCAGTTTTTAATAAATTGAAACATGTATAATTTCCCTCTCTTGGGGTAAAGGGCCCTATTTTTGTTTCATTACTTATTGTTGGAAATATTGATGCTAGCGTGGTACAATTTATTTAGAACTTTTTGCTTAGTTAGGCCAATCATGCAGCCATACCCCCATTTATCTTCTGGATGCAGTGGGGCGGGTTCAGTGTTCAGGGTTGGTCTAGCTCTTGCACATGCCACACACCCTTTCATACCCTGCTCAGATGCAGTATTTTCAAACCAATTCAACCATAAATTTTCCTCTTTATATCCTGTAGCCATAGCCAATAAGTCAAGCATGTCACGCTACACACAAAGTAAAACTGGTGCGAGGACTCAAGTGCAGGAGTAAGTGATAATTTATTTACAAAAATAAACATAAACAGAAAACAAAACCCACGAGGGGGCAAAATACATAATCAAAAACCATGAACTGAAGACATACCACACAGGGAACCGGGAGACGATGACGAAACATATACAAGGATCCAACACAGACTGATAAACACAAGGAGCTTATAAGGGGAAGAAATCAAGAGGGAACAGGTGGGAGAAATCAACACTAATCAGATAACAAGGGGGAGGGATCAGACAATGACAGGAGCACATGCTAGACATGACAAAACCCACATGTGCACACAAGACAGGACAGGCATGTGACAATGCAGGGTCAATTTGGTATAATCAGATGGAGTTATCACTTTTTCATTGGTTAAGTTTCTAATTTCTGCACCAATTGTAGCTGGAGCATTCACACTCCTTATCACTATCAAACCTAATGGATCTTTGCCCGAAATGTCTACCCCTATTGTTATATAGGTGTTCACTGCATCCCCTTTATCTTTCAGTCTAATTACCATCCTATTCATCTTTTTCTTATCCCATCCATTGTCATATCCTCTAAACAGGGAGAGTCTAAATAAGATTTTATTAGGTTTCCATGTATGGCACCATGGCCTAGATGGCTCTAGAGTGGTAGAGGGCCATAGGCAACCATATACATCGTACCCCGTACCAGGCTATCGGATTTTTTCCACAATCAATAACTTCACATAAGTCAAATTCCCACATAGTATCTTTCCCTTTCAATTTTTTCCAGCATTATCTTTACTCCCCCTAGATGGTTCACTTCCTGCATAACCTTATCTCTTTTTTTTGCTTACCGTCCTCCTTTTCATAGCATTTTTCTATGATACCAAATATAGTCCCTACTATTATTATGGCCAAGAGAGTCACCATTCACAGCACTTTCCAATTTTCACACAGTCTCATTGTTGTCGTTTGTTGAGGGTGAGACTTTGAAACTCCGAAACACTCTGGTCTCTGTTGCAACAAAATTATAATAAACAGAATAATTAGTAATATCCTTACGCAATATAAAACAATGCTCAATAATATTGAATATTTTGTTATGAAGAAAAATGTTTAAAAAAATGTTAAGAAAGAATGTTAAAATTGTTTAATAATCACAAAATGAACCCATTAATATCTCCTTCTCTCTTCTCCCTTTCTACTTCAATAGGCTATATACCGTGATCTTTATCTTTGTTCCTTCAAATACCCCCAATATCTTGACCACTTCTTTAAATTCCAATTTGTCTAATCCGCAGCCTAATCGAGGTACTGACACACTTTTCACTCCGTTCTCCACGCACCACTCTCTCATCTCAGTTAGGCTCTCTGTGAGTGTACTGTACGAGGGCAAGTCAGTACACCAGAATTTAGTCACTAAGTTACAGCACTCTCTTGTTACTGCACACTGTCCAGGTTGTTTTGTTTTGTTAAACAAAATTTGTTTTGCTATCCCTGCCCCCAATGCACAGTCTGCACTTATACAATGAGCAATTGGTTCTGATTCAGGTGTTTCAAAAATGTCTCCTGTTTTGAATTGTATGTTAGAGTGAGTTGGTGTGATGTTCAACTGAGTTACTCTGTCGGTCAGTTGTGGTGCCAAACCAGTTTCCTAAGAATTTCCAGGAGTTTGTACTCCAGTAGTTATCTGTTTCTCTGTTTGTTCTTCCTGTTCGTCCCCCTCTTGGACCTGCGCAGCCAGGTCCAACCTGGTTTCAGTCAATGACCTGCTGGGTGGAGCACATGCAACACAAGAAGAAATATGATACTAAGTGTAACCACGGCCCTCCAATTGGACACAATGTGATGTCCTGGCTTTAACACGCAGTGGGGCAGACCACTGCAAGGCGGACCACTTCCTCCGAAACTGTCTCAGGCGGACCCGCTCCGAGCTGCAGGGCGGTGGGTCAGGGAGCTTGTCAGAAATCTGAAGGGGAAAAATACTTATCAAAGAAGTTAGTTTATCAAAAAACTGGTTTGGCAGCCAGTGTTAGTGTATCTCCACACTGAAGTCCTGCTGCTGGACCTGGAAATTGTCGGCCAGTCAATAACTCGTAATGGGGGGAACCCTGTACATCTGTTAACAGAGGAATGAATAGGGTAACACTTTACTTGAAGGGGTGTGCATAAGACTGACATGACACCTTCATAATCATGACATGACACGTGTCATGAATATGAAGGAGTTTTTATGCATCTTTATGACAACTGTCATTAAATGTCATTCGCTTAATTATGTCATTTTTAATGCAATGATGACATTTCGGAGTTGTCTTTGTTATGACAACTTGACATAAACCAATACATCATAACCTGTCAGTGTCTTTGTCATGACAACTTGACATTACCAAGACAACATAACCTGTCATAAACATGACATAACAGATTATCAAATTTGAGAAACTTACTTATCTTATAGGGTTAACCTTAAACTGTTATGTGGTTGGTTTTGATGTTGACTGAGGCCATTATAATGTCATTAATTTTTTTCAGTGGCACAAGTTTAATTTGTCATTAAAATGCAATTAGGTGTTAATACGCTGTCAAATTATTTTTTAATAACAGCATCATTAATATTTTTCAGTTCACAATGTTTTATTTTATTTTTTAAGTTTCCTCCACCAGCTTCAACAGAAGTTTAGATAATAGACAATTTCAAATGTCTTAAAAATATAAAAAGGAGTTTGAGAAATAAAATCAATCATTTAATTTTTAAGACCTGCCCTCTCACAGAACTGACTCTTAAAAACACAAGGCATGAATTTATACACAGGTGACCAGCACCAATTAACGCAAAAAGGGGAAAACACGTACACAAATAATGGCAATTACACAAAATAAACATATATATATCAACATCATATACACACATAAACAAACACAGAAAAATAACACTTTGTCAAATGACTTCACTTTATAAATTATCTTCCGATGTATAAAAATAAGAGGAGTAGTCTTTAGAGCCCCACCCCGGGCTGAACAAGGAATGGTTGTCGCTAGAGCCTAGGCCGGAACATTATATATAGGGCCAACGTTTCCGCCCGAACCCCTTTTGACGGTGCACCAGCACACGAGACTCCACCATAACAAACGGAATGGTAACGGCCGTTTCACACCGCAAGCGTGAGCGGCGCGTGAGCAGCGCGTATTTTTTTCGGCGCCCATGTTAATCAATGAGTGCATTCACACCGGGAGCAGGAGCAGCACGTGAGCGTCAAGCAGGAGCGTCGCGTGAGCAGCAGTGAAGCGGGGGTTTCGGCTGCGAGCCTATTTTTGCTGCGCTGCTGACGCTTCTGACGCTCAATTAAAGTGAAAGCACACTTTTGAAGGACAAAATAAATGTGATTTCACACAAAAAGTGCCTAAAATGCACGCAGGAAGCACGTGTAGTGTATTTGAACAATAACTGGAGTATGTCAGAGAAGAAAACGAAGAATAAAAAATATCTGTGGAAGATTTTAGCAATTTAAACTTGTTTTGATAATTCAGTTTGGGTGAAAGTATGGTTATGATAAAAAAAAATAAAGTAAACTAGCCAGAAAATGAAACAAACTTTCGTTTAGTTTAGTATTTAATATTCAGACAGGTAAAGGCTCTCGGTCTGCAGCTGCAGTCACGGGTGTAAAGCGAAAGCACACTTTTGATGGACAAAATAAATATAATACCACAAAAGCGCTCAAAATGCAGAAAAAGAAAACGAAGAATAAAAATCATCTGTAGAAGATTTACCCATTTAAACTTGTTTTAATTATTCAGTTTGGGTGAAAGTATTATAAAAAGTAAAGTAAACTAGCCAGAAAATATAATAATTTATTTTAGTTTAGTATTTAATACTCAGACAGCTATAGGCTCTATCATTGTGGGAGCCGCTGCTGTGACGCTGCACCAACGCTTCCAGTGTGAATACACTCGCGCGTCTGCAGCTGCAGTCACGGTGTAGTTACGCTGAAGTGCTGCTCACGCGCTGCTCACGCTTGCGGTGTGAAACAGGCGTAAGAATAAACTCAAACTATTCGTTAAAGAGTGAGCGAAAGTTTAAATAAAGTATATTAAACCCAAAATAACGTTGTTGTGAATTGTTTTTACTTACTGCAAACTAAATTGACATTAAACACCTAAGCAAACTAACCTGACTGAGGCTCTGCCAACATCTGTTACAGCGTACACATAACCAGTGGTGCCACCATAGACATCATCATATAGGTGTATATGTCTATGCCACTCTATTAATCCAGTTATATTAATAGTTTTTAATGACTCTGTACGATTTTCTCTATGATGCCATATTTCAGGTCAAGCTAAATATTCATGACACTGTTATAAAATAATTTGACAGAGTATTGACACTTAATGACATGTTAATGACAAATTCAACTTGTACCACTGTAGTTTAGGTCAAGAAATATATTCATGACAATGTTATGAAATAATTTGACATAGTATTGACACTTAATGACATGTAAATGACAAATTAAATTTATAAAAAAATCATGACATTATAATAGCCTAATGACAGCCAACGTCAAAACCAACCACATGACAGTTTATTAATAATAATAATAATAGTAATAGATTTTATTTATAACGCACTTTTCATTCCGAAGAATCTCAAAGTGCAACAAAGGGAAAAAATAACAATACATGAATAACAAGTAAAAATTACATGTCAACATCATGCCGGACGCTGATGACGCTAGCCTGGTGCAAACTTCAGCCACCATGCAGTTCAAGCCCGAGGGAGACCACCAGTGAGCAGCCGACACCCAGAAGAGACAGCAGCCGCAGCGAGCAACATCAAATGTCCTTCAAACCAAAACCAACCACAAATTCAAACAAAAACAGAAGAGAAGCGGTGAAGAAACGGCAAACAACGTCCTCTCAGTGGCTGCCAGCAATCAGCAACAGTCCCAATAGTAGCTCTGTTAGACTAGTCACAAACATAAGAAAATATAATAAAATCTAAATTTAATAGTAAAGTTTACATGATTTGTGGGTGGAGAAGCGGCGAACAGACAACGCCAGCATCCTCTCCCCCACGTTGCCTAGCAACTAATGTAATGTAAACCCAAAAAGCTAAGTAGTTTCTTAAATTTGATAATCTGCTATGTCATTTCATGTCTGTTTATGACAGGTTATGTTGTCTTGGTAATGTCAAGTTGTCATGACAAAGACACTGACAGGTTATGATGTATTGGTTTATGTCAAGTTGTCATAACAAAGACAACTCCAAAATGTCATCATTGCATTAAAAATGACATAATTAAGCGAATGACACTTAATGACAGTTGTCATAAAGATGCATAAAAACTCCTTCATATTCATGACAAGTGTCATGTCATGATTATGAAGGTGTCATGTCAGTCTTATGCACACCCCTTCAAGTAAAGTGTTACCATGAATAGTCATTAGTTCAATTTGTAAGACATTTAGCCAGTTCAGGCCTGTGGATGCAGATATTTTCTAGTATAGTATTGACCATTCACAGCCTTAACTACAGCATACCCTGCACATAAAGACTCTGGGGTATGTCTTTAACAGCAGCCGTCAGTAAATAGTTCCATCACCCCTTTTCCTGTCAACTTGTCTGCCTTTAAGTCTGGTCTAATTTTTTTATCAACTTTTAGTAATTGGTAAGCAGTCATATAACTCCCCTTCACACATCAACTCTGCCATATTCACTCCCTCATTTGTATAGCTGATGTTAGGGGCTGTCAAATTTTTTTTTATCATACATCTTTGTCTCAATGGTTAGAAAGTGAAGGAGGCAGAGCCGATGAACGACACCACAGAATGACTGGTCGATATTGTCAGCTGATGGCCCATGACGATATGTGAACTTTTTGTGACCACCTTGGCCAGACCTGCCACAAACCTAGCACACGGTGGTTGTCTCTGCTCCACCGGATCGAGCAGCACACTGATATATTGGCAAATGCGCCTATTTCCCTGTGCTTTCTGAAATAGGACCCCATGCGCACTCGTTCCTGTCTCTGACACATCTAGGTAAAATGGCTTTGAGTAATCTGCACTTTGGAGGTTTGCTGCCATTGACAGTTTCTGCTTCAATTCTATGAAAGATTGCTCCCCTTCCATTGTCCACTGTAACTGTGCTCCTGAGTTTTTCATTCCCTTTTCATTGACCATTTTCCTCAGTGGTGCTGTTAGGTGGGCATATATTGGAACATAGTGCCTACTGAACTCTGTTAACCCCAAAAATGACGACAAGTCTTTGACTGTCAAGGGTTTTGCATGATTTTAAGATTTCTGTCCTATGATTTAAGGACAGTCCACTTCCCCCAGCAACAATTGTACATCCCAGGAAGGTAACCTGCCGTCTGCACACCTGTAGCTTATCCTTACTGACCTTAAAGCAAGAGCCCAACAACTGTTTTAATATCAATTTTTTTTTCTCCTCCTACACAATCTTTCCTTGTTGTGGCAGCTAACAACAGGTCGTCTGCTGTGTCAGTTAGGTTGTACCAATTTTCCTGTTCTGAAGTTAGTAAAACTGAGCCAACTACCCCATCTTTTCCCTATCAATAACCCTTGTCCTTTTACTTCCCATTTCTGTCCCTCTATTAGACTAAAAGATTCTTCATAAATTATGTCACATCCTATCATAATTTAGGGTGCAATGAAAGGGGTCTGGTGGTGGTATGTACGTTCCTATACTTAAAATCCAGGGTTTCCAGAGGTTATATGCCGCAATCAAGCCATCAGGATTGACCCCCAGGTCCAGCTCCACCCAGTATATGTCAGCTCCCTCCCCTCCGTTTGCTGAGGCGAGCAACCATTGGCCGCTTTGTCCAACCAACAGACTGCCTCCCCTCGAACAGTTGTGAGTCATACCATTGGGGAAGGAGATGATTATACCGTCAGGTGAACACAAGATGCTGGCTCCTAGTTTTATTAACAAATCTCTGCCCATCAATGGCATGGGGGCCCTTGTAGAGTAGAGAAAGTTATGACTGAGGCTTTGTTCAGCCACCTCCACTGGAAGTGGCGTAGTGATAGGCCAATTTTCTGTTACCCCAGAGAACCCCATGACTTCAATTATTTTGTTTGTCAGCATGTCAGCTGTCACTGCCCCCTCTGTGACAGTCGAATATGTGGCCCCAGTGTCCACCAGGGCCTTTAGTGGCCTTCCATTGACCATCATTTGCAGTAAGGGCTCGGCCTTTGCCCCCCTGCAGGTTCTCTGTGGGCCTCGTCAATATGTTTCTGCATCCCCCCCCAGGTCCCACACTGGGAATTGAGTGGGCACCTGGTTCCCAACTGGGCATTGAGCTGGGGAGGAAAAGAAACTATTTGGGTCAGGTCGCCTGCCTCGACCATTACTGCCACCTCTAAGAGGAACCCATCCCCCTGCAGGTGCAGCCCCTTGCATTGGACATTCGTTTTTCCAATGATTTGTGTCTCCACACACAAAGCACCCCATAGAGTTGCTTGCAGCATAACCACCTCCTCTACCCCGTCTACCCCGCCCCTGTTGTTAAATTGAAACCTGCCTTCCCTTGGTTGCAGCTGATATGGCTGGAATGGTTGTTGACCCATCATTGCTAGTGGTTGACCAGTTCCCATTTGAGGCTGGCCCACCTGGTGTGTCATTGGTTGATTCATTTGTGGAAATGTTACTGGCTGAGCTATTGGAATTGGATTCGGCTGTGGTATGGTTGTAAGGGGTAGTTGTTGCTGAACCACCTGTTGATTCATCTGAACATCTTTTGGGGTTTTCTTATTCTTTGCTTTCTCAGCTTCTAATTGCAATCTCAATAGTTGTGTTTTTAATTTCTCCACTGTCTTTCTCTTCTTTTTCCATCGCTCTATCTGTATGATGCACAAAATGTCTCAACTTCATCCATAGCTACTGGTATATCTGGATTGTTATTCATCGCCTGTTGTACAGCTACGGATACCCCTGCTAATACAGCTGTTCTAAAAATTTCTCTAGTGACCTGCGTAGCACTTTGATTCTCTTCCACCTGGGATTCCCACTCCGCCTCACACCTGTGCAAGTATGCAGAGGCTGATTCTCCTGGCTTAATTTTAAACTTAACATTCTGGTAGGTTGTTGCTGGGGTTGGATAATGTGCCTTCAATGCTCTACTCAAATCAGAAATGTATTTGATTAGTGATTGGTCATTCTCCACACCCTCAGTCCCAGCATCTGTTTCCAGTGCTGCTAATTTTGACGTAGGCACCAGGCTTCCAAGTAGCATCCTAACATCACCCATAGCTAATTGCACTCCACTTGTCAATGCAGTTAATTTGGTCAACCACTTCACTCCCCCTTTCGTAATACTTGGTAATTTTGCCTCTATTGCTGTTATGTCAGAATGTGACCAGGGCTTATATATCTCTCCTTTACCTTTGTCCATCAGTGGACATTGATAATTTCCTGTCATCATATTGAAAGCTCTACTCTTTGATCTGGTATCATATTTATGCTGTCCTGATCCTCCTTCTCTATTCCATGCCTCCTGCATGCTGTTCCCAAATATCACTTTCTGCATTTTTCCTCTCTCCTCTCTCTGTACACCTGCTGCCTGCTCCCCGTTATGCTCAACATCCTCTCCCCACCATCTTAACTCACTTCCCTCTACCACTAAACTGCTCGTTTCCTCTGTCTGTTTCAGCTCAGAGCAGCAGCTCACCACATCCAGTTCTTCCTCCAGCTCGTTTAACCTCTCTCCGCTTTGTCTATTCCGCTCAACATCACTCAACCTCCTTTTTTTTTCATAATTTAAATCATGTCTTAATTTACTCAGTTCTTTCATTTCCAGTTCTACCATCCTTTCTGTTTCTTTCAGCCTCTCATTTATCTCCTTTCTCAACTGGTCTCAATTATCTTATTTTCCATGTCATCTTTTTCGTCAGCTGTCAATTCAACTTCAATCGTTCCTCCAGTTACATTAACCACTTTTTCCTCACCATCATCATTGTCCCCCTCACAATTAACTTGTCCACCCTTTATCTCATATACTGGTGCCATCAATGGTGCAGATGGGTTGTATGGGGTTGGGGGACCTACTGTACTGCTCATTTTCTCTTCTGATTTACCCGCATTATTTGTCTGGCCTCTTTCTCACGAGTTCTGCTCAATGCTGTGGCCGTAGCCGCTACTCTAGTTCATTTTCTCATTCCTCCTTTTAACTTTTCTATTTCTTTCCTTACCTTTCCTTTCTTCCATTTCTTTGCCTCCCTCAAATTTTGTTGCGCTAGTGACAGCTAAATCACCATTCCCCATTGTCTCATCTGTCCAACTATACTGAATTTTCAACTCATTCCAACAATTCCTCAGTTCCTTGTCCCTTTCTTTTTTTATCTCATTATTCCCTTAAATTTATCTCTTCATAATCTTTCCTCTTTTTTTCCATTTTAAATGGAAATGTAAAATGATTAAATGTAAATGTCCATTTTCCTCCCTTATCTTTTTATTGAGTTCTCTGTTATCCAATCAATAATAAACAATGTCTAGTAGTTAAAATAAGTTTCTCCCTTTTTTTTAAATGTATTATTATTATTATTATTATTTATTGTTATTTATTTTATGTATCCAGTATTGGTGTTTATAATGTGTCACCTTTCAATTGCCAGTATTCTTTAAACAACTTTCGTTGCCCCTATTCTACACCTGCGCGACCTGCACGCCGGTGCAACCCGTCCTATATTCTTCACTTGCACCACTTAACCTAGATTTGCACTCCTGTGCCTCCCGGTTCTAACCTCTTTTTTTTTTTTATAAATATATATATATATATGTAAATCTCAGTATATCCAAGTACACTTAACCATAAAAAATAAAAACCTGCATTCAGCCAAGAATGCTAACCTTAGTGCAACCAAGCACTTTGTGTACACCCAAGTACACTTAACCATAAAAACTAAAAACCTGCATTCAGCCAAGAATGCTAACCTTAGTGCAACCAAGCACTTTGTGTACAGCCAAGTACACTTAACCATAAAAAATAAAAACCTTAAATAAAACCTTTTTGACTCGCTTTTGTATTACTATTTTACTCCATCAACACTTTTTCGTATTCAACACAATAATTTGGATATAGCCAATAGCAGATCTTTGTTTTAAAACAGGTGTCTGCTTACCTTTATTTTGTTGCTGCGCAGCTTGTGTTGAACCGAAGAGGGTTGAAGTCCTTTTCAGGCGTCCTCCTGTTGGATCGATCTCCAATGGACCGATCCGGGTGCCCCCTCCAAATTGTTGGACTTTTTATTATTTATTCCCCAAAGTCCACCCCAAGTTCAATGATCGGCCAGGAGTCAAGTTATCAATTAAAAGTATACATTTATTAAAAGTAACAGCGAGTAAAAAAGGTTTCTGAGCTCAGGATTCAGAACAACAGATATAAGCATCAGGGCAGTCCTGAATGCCGCACAACTTTTACATCCATGTTTATATTCTTGTTCTTCCATCTCCTCCCCACACCACGTTTCCTCCAATCTGGGTGTACTGCGTCATCAGTCTCCAGGCAGTATTTCTATGAACACAGGTTAACCACACACACACAAAGAAAGCACAGCTCTGGTATTTTTCCATATTATAAGACATATCCTTCTGCATCTTTGTTTCATCTTTAACCTCAGTTTCACTTGTAGCTATGTGGTTCTCAGAAATGCTCTACCCCCGCTGTCTCACCCTTGCTTGACCTCGTACCGCATCTACTTCTCCTCAGTTTCGTTTCACACCTTTTATAGCGCTTCTGCAAAATCATCTGCACATCTGCATGTTAAATCATCATAAACAAACATAAAAAATACATAATGAACATTATATTCAATCATTAATACTTCATGGTGAAAAATACAATTAATACTGTGTACTTAATATTGTAGACTGTGAATCATAATCTGCAACATGGTTAATACTTAAAATCATAATAAGCAACTTGCATGAAAATAATAAACATTTCCTTAAAATAAATGAAAATATCCTTCAATGCATACTGAGCTTTTTACACCTTTAAAGACTTGGATTCCCATCCTAAACATAGACAAAGTTTCAAAAACTAATGTTGGACGTTTGATGGAGTATTTCTGTGTTAAAAATACTCCTTCCGGTTTCTCACAAGTTTCGGCGAGTTTTTTTCGAGTATGGCTCGACTTGACGTTAAATAGAGCGGAAGGTCCTTGTATGGGCCGTACGGGCTCTTCTCCCGGTAGGGTGCGCGCGCGCGTGACTAGAGGGAGAGAGAGGAAATGCACTGCTGTAAACAGTCTCTCAGCTGCAGATCCAGTCGTCCGTGAACAGCGGCGCGCTCCACTTTATTCCTATGGGTGACGTCGAGCGACTTCAACACTTCAGCACAGCATTCCGGGAAGGCAGCGCTGCATTTGAACCGATTTGAACGCAGAAATGACGGGAAGCTTCAAGGCATCGCTTCAGTCGCGTCGCAAAGTCGATTTCCACGGTCACTGCTGTCACAGGACTTCACCAAATCATACCAAAGAAGTGTGTTTTTGACAGAGCGGTCCTGCTTTGGAAGATGCCGGTGAGTAAATCAACTTCAAATGTCTCTGCTGTTGGCTACCGTCGCATGAGTAAACATCAGTAAACGATACGATCGCGTGCTTCGTCATTCAAATGCGCTAACGGTTACTCCATTGTTGTTCTGTATAACGTTACACTATTCTGACTCTGACGTGCAAAACCGTTTTGCTTGCTACCTCTAAGGTCTAGTCACATACAATAGTCCATAAACCGAATCATGTCCTCATAAACTGCACACAAAGGCCCCTAAATACAGTACATACCACAGAGACGGACATCCTGATGTTGCCGTTTCTCCTGTTCAATTTATTTCAGCCTCAGATTTGATTGTGGATCATTATCTGTATTAGCTGAGATAGCGATGGGTTTCTCCACGCTTGAGGACGTCACCGCTTTGCGCGCTTGTCATTCTTTAGCTCCACCCACACGATACGCCTCCAGGCGCTCGGTTTTTTCCAGAAAGACTCGGTACAGCCCATATTTCTTTTATAAATATGATAAAACTAAAGACTTTTCGGATATATGAAGGATGCAATACTACTCTATAGGTACTCAAGATTGACATGAGATTGACTGAAACTGAGTGTTTCACCCCCCCTTTAACATGGACAAAACTGAGATTATTTTCACTGGACCTTCGTCACTCACTAATAAAATTCCCACCAACTTCACCTGTGAGACTGCTGGCTCTCTTATCAAACCATCTACTACTGTTAAAAATCTTGGTGTAATTTTTGATTCCTCTCTATCTTTCCACTCTCACATTAATTCCGTCACTAAATTGGCATTCTTCCATCTGCGTCGCATCGCTCAGCTCTGTCCCTTTATCAGTATCTCTGATGCTGAAACTGTCATCCATGCGTTTGTCACATCACGTCTTGATTACTGCAATGCACTTTTCATTGGCCTACCAGCTAGCTCCATTTCCAAATTACAATATATTCAAAACTCTGCTGCCAGACTACTCACACACACCAAACGTTCTGCTCATATTTCCCCAATTCTGCATGATCTTCACTGGCTTCCTGTGTCTTACCGTATTAAATTCAAAATTCTTCTTCTCACTTTTAAGTCTCTGCACGGCCTCCCCCCTACCTCTGTCACTTGCTTCTCCCCTTCACCCCACTCGCTCTTTACGATCTGCTGACTCCAACCTTCTCGTTGTCCTTCGGCATCGCCTGGCTTCAATGGGGCGCAGATCATTCAGTGTTATTGCACCCAAATTATGGAACTCTCTACCCCGATCACTCCTTTTTGTCAACACTATCTCTGAATTAAAATCAATGTTAAAAACACACCTCTTTTCTGAATGCTCCAGGAAATTTGTTCACAGAAAAGTTTTGAGTAAAGATGTAATTCCTCCATTTTGAGAGGCTGCTCATTGCAGAGCCATGGGTGGAGCGAGACGTCCAGCTCCCCCTCTCTGGATGGGATTTGAATTGGTGGAGCTAGATGGTCCAACCACACCCTAACCGACCCATAACTCCACCCCCTCCACCCATAGACCCACAGAGGTGCAGCTGGAGGTCATTTGGTTCTGAGGTGCTTGTGTTGTCTGTTAGAAACTGGCACTGACCCACTTAAACACAATGTAGTTGCTGTGGTTATGACTGTGGTACGTGTGTGTGTGTGTGTGGTCCATCGCTTCATGTGTTAAACACAGAGTTTGTTTGAGAAAGAGGAAGTGACACTAAGAGCTGTAAAGATTCTGCTCAGACGCTCCTGAGCCATGATGAGCATCTTTACTCTGTTCTTTCTCAAAGCAAACATCTTTCACATATTCTCTCACACAGATTTAACAACACTGAGCTCCACAGAGATAAAGCTCGTCATGTGTTTGACATCTGCAGACATTAACTTTCTTCTCCAGTTGATCTTGTGTAGTTGAGATGGCGGTCACTCTTAACCAGGAAGAGCAAGGCCGACATTTTTAGCTGCACTTTATCAAGTGTGAAAACGAGGCGTTTGCTGCTTAAACTGCGGATGTGTTTCTCACTTGGCCGTCGACACTGACACATCGACACTGCAGAGCGGTAAGACCGCTTTAACCATTATTTATAATAATTCAGTTAATCTACGAGTGATATCTGTGAAACAGTTTCAGGTGAATGTTGGTTTGATGAAGAGATTCTGACTCCAGAAGCTCAATATCTGCTGTAGATTCATGAGTAAATATTGTGTGAAGCTCTTTAGACACACGAGGCCTGACCTGAGAAACATCATCAGTTTACGTCAAGCGTTCACTGAGCCGTGAATTATTCTCAGATCATCATCATGTGCTTCATCTGTCAGACAGAGTTTGTTTGTTGTGTCGATGATGCTCATAATGTCATAATTGTCAGGTTTATGATTGCAGAAGTCACTATGGTGTCGTGTCTCATGAAGTCTCTTCCTCTGATCGTAGTGATCATGACTGCGGGTGAGTCTTCAGCTTCTCTCTATACAGATATTTCAACTAAAGACGATCGAAGCGACTCATAAACTGACATGATGAGTGTTTTGCTGTCAGATAACAAAAATGCTCAAAAGTGAAAATATATTTTCTGTATATTGCTCTAAAACACATGTACGCCTCTTCATTCTTCATGTCTGTGTTTCAGGGGCTGATGGTCAGCATTGGGGAGTGAATTACAGCCCTTCATATGTTTGTGCATTAAAGGGATCATCAGTGACGATATCCTGCACTGTAACAGATCCTCAGAGTGATCAGCTCAAAGAAGTTTTCTGGACCAAACCTGCTGTAGCTGTTGGAGAATTACCTAATCTGTGTTCAGGGCCAGAGAAGAGACGAAGAGTTCAGTGTCTGAGTAAAGATAAAGATAAAGACACGTCCAGTCTCACTTTGAGGGCTGTAACAGAAGCTGATAAACACGTCTACTACTGCAGATTTACTACAGACAGAGAGGATGGAAGATGGACGGGGACTCCTGGAGTTCAGCTTGACGTCACAGGTTAAACTAGACACACACAAACACACACACACACACACACACACACACACACACACACACACACACACACACACACACACACACACACACACACACACACACACACACATTGCCCCTAAACTTACCCATCACAGGAAACATTCTGCATTTTCACTTTCTCAAAAAAACTCCTGTATGAATTATAAGTCTTCTGAAAAGTAGGGACCACTGGCTGGTGATCTCAGGTTTTACTATCCTTCTGGGGACATTTGGTCCACACAATGTAATTTAAACAAGGGCACACATACACACATACACACACACACATCAAGCACTTTCTTATATGGAAGCAGAAAAGACTCATTAATAATTCACGCAAAAAACACAATGCACACATGTGTAGACAATCTCACATGCATCATGAAATCAAATTTACATGCACAAAAAACTATTCACGTGCCAAAAATAAAATTATATATTCATAAAATACATTTCACAAATGCAAAACACAATTCGTAGATTTACAACTGTGCATAAAAACTTTTGAATGTTTAAAATTTACAAGTTTGTCCTTGAATGTGAATGTGCAAATCGTCATTCACGTGTGAATTGCCTTGGATGTGTGTGTGTGTATTTTGCATAGACAGTAGAAGAAATGGACAGAGCTATCCCATTGACTTCATCGGCCAAAAATGAGGCCAATCAGAGGCACTCACTTCCTTGTTTAAATATTTTCTCCCGTTGCTTTTGGCTCACTATCGGCTTCTCCCCATTCTTCTCCCTTGACGTTCTCGGGCTTTATGTCTCCACGTCCCCCCGACTGTCTCATAGACAGTAAAGATTGCTTCTGAGCGTCTCCTCAGGTCTATACGGTAATTTCTCTACTGTGCGACAGAGTCGCGTTGGTTATGACGCAATCGTTAGCCTATTTTTACAAAAACAGCTTCTGCGGGGTGATAGTGTAAGATACAAGGTAATGGAGCCTTTTATGCATTGTCGTGTTTCTTTAAAAATAAACAATGGACGAATGGAGTCTTTAAACGTCTCAGATGTAAAGTTATTCACTGTCAAAGTGACTCAAAAATGAATGGGAGTCAATGGGATGCTAACAGCAGGTGATGGCTTGGTTAGCAATGGCCGCCCCTAGGGGTGGAACGCTTTCTGAGCGCTAGATTACCCCCTTGGTATTTTGAGACTCTCCAGGCAGCGCTCTTCTCCCACCCGGAGCAGTCGTATTCTTTAGCCAATCAGATTTAGGCTTATCAATCGGCCAATC
>NC_090175.1:7870708-7873208 GCF_024679245.1 Pseudorasbora parva | reverse complement strand
AGCAGAGGTTACTTTAACTGTATGTCAGGAAGACTGACTGTCAGGGGGACCGTGACAGGTGGATTAATGGGGGAACGAAAAACGGGCTTAATTTTGGAGACCTGAAATGCCGGATGAATTCTCCTGTGGTCGGAGGAAGTTTGAGGTCGACTGTCATTGGACTTTGCATCTTAGTGACAGTGAATGGGCCAAAAAATTTGGGAGCCAGTTTATTACAGACGGTGTGGAGAGGAATGTTCAGAGTAGAAAGCCACACTTTTTGTCCAACCACGTATTCGGGAGGCCTAGACCGGTGGCGATCGGCTTGAGCCTTAGTGCGTTCTCGCACCCGGAGGAGAGCTGTTTTAGCTTTTCTCCAAGTGTGTCAACACCTCTGGACAAAGGCGTGGGCGGAGGGGATCGCGATTTCGGATTCCAAGCTCAGAAAAATGGGTGGCTGGTACCCTATGCTACTCTCAAACGGAGTGAGGCCCGTGGACGATACTGGTAACAAGTTATGTGCGTACTCAACCCAAGAGAGCTGCTGGCTCCAGGAGGAAGGATTTTGAGACTCTAAACATTGCAACACTCATTCCAAATCTTGGTTGGCCCTCTCAGTCTGACCGTTGCTCTGAGGATGATAACCAGAGGAAAGACTGACACTCGCCCCCAGTAATCGACAAAATTCCCTCCAAAATTTGGACCAGGGTGTCCGCGGGGTTTTAAAAAGTATTAAAAAGTGATAAATCAAAATGGTCAAATTTAAGGCCATTAAAAGTGTTAAATGTGGCCTCAGAGGTATTATTTTTTCCAAATTAGGTATTATTTTTTTAGACTATCAGGTGTCCTATTCTGATTGAAATTCTATCTGCGTTCGCGTTAGTTCGTTTAAATATGGGCTTTAACATATCTGGCCACATAATCAAAGATCTTTCGTCTCCGTCTCAACGTATGTTTGATGCTGACGTCATATTCAGCGGTCGTTCGGCATCATCTCAGAGCACTGCGCGCTTAACAGAAGTGGCTGGCTTACTTTTTATTTTAGACTTGCTTCAAGGCATATCTTCAACGACTATCCTCATAAGAGCAATCTTAAATGATTTATATAAAGTCTAAAATGAACAAAAAGAGTTGTGAGAGAATGAGGCGCGATCCATAGACAGTATATAAACAGTGAGATCCGCGTGTCTGTCTGCTCTTAAAGGGACAGCAGCCAATAAAGCTTCCTGTCAGTAAAGTTAAAGAACAAAGGGAACAGAGAAAATGACTCGCTGCTCTTGACTAAATAACTTTTGTAGCTTTAATAAGGATTAACTATTTAATTTATAGTTTATGCAGTGCAGACTGCATATAACTTTGATAACTTTATTAAATTTCTGTATATTTTCTAACTGTTAAGACAGGAAGGGCAGGAGTAAACATGACATTTATTATGGGTTTATGTTAGCATTGTTTTAAGTTTACTTAAATTAAAAATGTTATATTTTTGAAGCCTAATAATAAACGTACAAAAATAAATCAGTAGCTGTATTAATATCAGTAATACTGGCCTTCATTCATAAAAAGATGCCATTTAAACAAGTATTTAAAATATACTCTTTTTATGTTGAAATTATTATATTAAAAAATATATTAAAAACGTACAAAAACATTTCTTTTTTTTTTGCGATTAACCACAAAAAAAAAAAAAAATAATCTCGTTAAAGTTTTTAACCGATTGACAGCACTAGTTTTTAGTATTTTGTTAAATTCAACAACTTGAAATCAACAGAAATGTGATATTTGGCTCAGGTTTTGTTGTTGGAAAAAAAATACAAAATAATTTAATTGCTGAATTACCAATTATTAATTGAAATCAAATGTGTATGCAGTAATGCTTCTCCTTAACCAACCTTTGTGAATGTTGAGATGTATTTTACTGTGTCTGAATGATAACTTATAACAGATTTCCTCCTGGTGTCGATTCTAAATCTATTCTTTTTTGTATGTTATATATGTCAAAATCTGTGTAAATAATAGAAAGGTCGCTGATTAACACTTGCAATTCAGTGTTGTGATGGTTTTAAAAAATATTCTGACGGTAGTTAAAAAGGTATTAAAAAGTAGTACATTTAACTGTAGGATTGCTGTATATACCCTGTGGACACGAATTGGGGTCCCCTGTCAGAAACCACATCTTTCAGGAGGCCATGAATGCGAAAGACATGATCAATGACAGTGACCTCTGTGTCCCTGGCAGACGGTAATTTGGGCAGGGGAATGAAATGAGCCGCCTTCGAGAACCGGTCCACCACGGTTAAAACCACCGTGTTGCCCTGTGAGGGTGGGAGGGCAGTAATAAAATCTAGCGAAATGTGGGACCAGGGTCTCGAAGGGACAGACAGCGGCTGAAGGAGCCCCGCTGGAGGCCGATTGGAAGTCTTACCAACAGCACAAACGGAGCAGGCCAAAACAAAATCGCGAATTTCTTGAGCCATAGAAGGCCACCAAAACCGCTGTTTAACCAAAAACTTGGTGCAAT